>NC_132888.1:39468892-39686392 GCF_030463535.1 Salminus brasiliensis | reverse complement strand
GGAGGAGGAATGAGGAAGGGTTACCTGCAGTGACCTGAATCCTCCCTTCAGCAGCACAGCACCACACACACACACACACACACACACACACACACACACACACACACACACACACACACACAGCAATAGAGAGAGAGAGGGAGGGAGAAAGGAGAAGGACAAAGACAGTGCATATTAACCACAAGCAGAGTTATCACAACTGCAGCATGCACAGAAAAACAGGGTCTACGCATGTGCATGCCCCCCACCCCCCCGAATGTTTGCGCATGCATGAGTGTGTGTGCAAGAGAGGGCGTGTCTAAGTTAGTACCTGTTGGTGTAAAGCTCTAGCACCAGGGGAAAACTAGAAAAGAGAGAGAGAGCCAGACACACAAACACACATCAGTGTTCAACAGACAGAAGCAGAAAACACACACACACAGATAATAGCACACACACACACACACAGAGATAATAGCGCGCACACACACACACAGAGATAATAGCGCACACACACAGCGTTTCCACAGCCAAAAAGCCAGGAGGATTCAGGCAACCGTCCGCTTGCACTCAACCGAAGGCGGCGGGTTGCTCCACGCTACGCTCTGCCCGGTGCCTGGCGCACAGGTCCTGACTTTACCCATAAACAAACACACATAGACACACTAGAGGGGCAGACCACCGGCTCAGGAGGCAGGGCTGGTTCAAGGTGACGTACCTGTCGGGGCTGGGCTGAGGGGTTCATTTGTGGAGGGGGTGTGGCAAACACCACGGACGGGGGCTGAGTGGGCGGGAAATTCGGCTGGGGGGGGAAAAGGCAAGAGGCTGATTAGCCACAAAAACAACAACAATAAATAAATAAATAAAACCAGAAATAAATAACCATAATACATTTTTAATTTTTAAATAATAAATAGTCATTATTAAAAATACATTAATTATTCTATAATATATACTGAAATGAAATAAACTAATAAGAAAATTAAACAAGCAGAAAAAAAATACAGAATAAATAATACAAATAATAAACCCTGATGACTATTAAGTCAAAGTCATTGATACGTCAAAGGTGTGTGTGTGGTGCTCCAGTCACCTGGGACAAGCCTGGGGAAGGGGCGGGAAGGGGGCCGGAGGGGTGGGGGGAGGTGGAGGGAGGTCCTGTCAGAGACTGTGGTGCTTTATTCATTTCATCTGGCTCCGCATTGAGGCTCACCCATCTGCTGAGAAAAGCTGAGGGAGCGAGAGGGTGTGTTAGAGGGCGCGAGAGAAAGTTCTTAAATATTAAAACATTACTTAAGACTGTCACAATCAAAACAGCTCTACATCAGAACACACACACACACACAGTAACTCACTCCGAGCGTGGTGGTCCCAGAGGTGGGACGCCGAGTTCTCCTGCTCCAGCTGTCTATCAGCCTATCAGAGGGAGAGGAGAGAGAGGGGGGGGGAGGGCAAAGTTAACGGATAACGGATCACAAAGATCAACTGCTCACACTCTTGCACACTGACAACAGCGTGTGTGTGTGTGTGTGTGTGTGTGTGTGTGTGTGTGTGTGTGTGTATGTATAAGGGGGAAGAAAAATTCCTAAACCAGATGACGTCATTCTTGGTCCAGAGTCCAGCACTGGCAGCGAGGGAAGCAGGAGAGGTGCTGGACGTGCTGGACCAGCGCTACATCACCACAGACAACCACCCTCCAGAGGGGAGAGCGCCCCCCGGCGTGACCGTACCTCAGCCAGGTTAACTTCTGCCGGCTCTTGAGCCACATCATCAGTAAAGATCGGTGAAACTGTTCCAGAAGCCGCCCTGCAAGCCCGAGCCACGACACTACCTCCACCATGCTTGACAGACGAGCTTGTACGTGAACCTTTCCAGAACTTTTCAGGCTAGTCTGTTAGCTAGAAGGCTAAACACTACGGCACGGAGCGAGTGGACGTAGGAGCGTTTTCCACGGTTTTGCTCCTGCACGCTCCTCTTCGGCTTCATATTTGAATATCTGAAGTCATGCGTCCAGAAAACACTGTGCCAAGGTCCAGAATATCTTATTAATTTTACAATTTTATTTTTTATTTGGGGAAACTTCTGTGTTCCCTGGATATATATAGTTTTACAAAGCCAGAAAAGTAATGTTGCTTTATGGGACTGCTCAATTCAGCTTGCTTGGAGGGAAATAATCGAATCGATTAATCGACTAATTGCAAAAAATAATCGACAGAAAAACAGTGGCTACTCGCAGCCATATATTCAATTAAACAACGTAAGCTAGACAAGTCTGACGCCGTCAGATGGACGGTTGGATACTTCACTTTTTGCAAGGCACTTCTGGATCTTCTGCAAATGAAGGGTAGTCTCAGGCTTTTGCACGGTAGGGTACACTCAGTGTACGGGAAGTCAGCAAGCTACAGGAAGCATGGCATGCAGCACTGTCGCTAATTTAGAAACTCCTGGCACTGAATCAACGTGGAACTCCACACTCTTCATACAGCCACCCAGGAGCGGCCAACTGTATGAGCCTCCACGTTAGCAATGAACGTTAGCAGGTAGTTTGGAAAGAGCCGGTTGGGAAATTCAGTACCTTGGATATGTTGGGGGTTGGGGAGTTCAGACATGGGGTTGCATAAATACACCTGAGAAAACCCCCCTGCCCTCCCCTTCCCCACACACACACACACACACACACACACACACACACACACACACACACACACACACACAGCTCAAATCACATCCAAGCCTCTTTTAGAGCTCCATGCCGCCATGTTCACAGTGGAGACCTTTGGAGCCCGTTTCCATTGGTAACACTGCTGCAACACGAGCCTACACACTGTAAAGTAATGGTCATGCGTTGGTGACTAACACTGAGCAAACACTCAGAACCCCCCCCCCCCAAAAAACACACACCTCCAGTGTAGTGGTCAGTGTGACTCGGACAGGTCCGATTCTGTATGAATGAATTCTGATCTATACACAGTTCAGGAGGTCCAGGCAAAAGTTCTGAGAAGTTCTTGAATCTGCTCACAGCAGTTTTTCCCATTCTTTAAGCCGACCACTTTATTAGGAACACTGTACTGAGCTGTCTGGAAACACGTCAGACAGGCGTGTTGACCACAGATGAACCGATCAGTGTTTTTGAGGCCGGTACCGTTCTCCATGGTCCATCAGCTCGATCAGCTCGGCACCCAGGCCCAAGCACCGCCCCCCACCCCGGCCCTCGCCCCAGCCTTCTCGGCCCAAGCCCCGGCACCCCCCCAGGCCCTCGCCTTCTCGGCCCAAGCCCCGGCACCCCCCCCAGGCCCCTGCCTTCGGCCCAAGCCCCGGCACCCCGGCCCTCGCCTTCGGCCCAAGCCCCGGCACCCCCCCGGCCCTCGCCTTCACCTCAAGCCTCAGCACCTCAGCCCTCACCCCTCACCAAAGCCTCACCTCAGCCCTCATCAATGCCCCAGCCCCACTGTGCCAAGACCAAGTGCACAAAATATGACTAGATTCCCATCTATTTTTATATGATTTATTGTTACATTCTCCAACATTACTGTTTTTCATCCTTTCCTGTAATTATAATTGACACACGGTTTAAACTGAGGTTCCTTTTTACCTTCTTAGGCCCTGAAGCTGTGCAGACCAGCCCTGAATCTGAGAGGAGGGGGCTGAAGACAGACGCTCAATAGAACAAAGAGGGGACAGAATAAGACCGGAGGGACAAAAGACAGAAAGACAGAGACACCGAGAGCGAGAGACAGCTACAGATCCAGCAGGACAGGCGAATAGCACCGCTGCTAACAGGCGCGCCGGCAGACGGAGCCCCACGTGAACCCGGCGCGCATGCGCCGCTCGGCCAGAAGCCGGTGCTATTCCGACTGTCCCGAAGCAGAAATCCGCCTCGTTTAAACCCAAACCCAGCGCCCCAACACACCCGAACCGGGCTTCGGCAGCAGCTGACCGCCGTTTACCCGAGCCCGGCCGGCTAGAGTCGACTTTCTGGACAGTTACACGCCTGTGAGCTCACGCTAGCTAGCTAGCTAGTCAGGCTAGCCCGGTTTACTCCCCGCCACTTGGCCTTGAATCCCCCCGGTTTGTTGACGTGTCATCTCTGACATTCACCTCAAAACCCACTAAAAATGCCCGCCGGACACTCGGCCGTGTAAGATACAGCGGTGTGCAGCTGTGTCGTGGTCAACTCGGCTCCTGGGAGAGGACTGGACTTTGCATTTAGCCAGCTGGCAACTTATCAGGCCCACTGATCAGCACCACGACAGCGCGAGTCGGCGTGTTCCAGCTCAAAAACCGCACAAAAACACAAATATAAGAGTATAAAGAACATTTTAAGGGTCTTTTTAAGCGTTTTCACACCTGGAGAGGAGATCTGGAGAGTGTTTATAACTTAACAGGGCTAAATTGGTGAAAGTTTACCTCAGAGATCTCTCTAATACACTACAATAGTTGCTAGCTAGCTGTCGCGATTAATCGCTCCGGTCAGTGCAGACAATTTAGGCATTTCGGTACTAATTATGAAAAAAAAATAAGAATAAAATGAGTCATTGGGCACAAATATGACTATTAAAGCTGTTATAGAGCTTGAATAGACTAAATCTTCACAAACAGCATTAAAATCAGGCAGACGAATAATCCCGAATAATGCCTACAGTAAACATATCCACTTTAAAACAACATTTAAACAGGTTTAGGTTGATGTTTTGACCGCAAATCTGTGTTCTGCCTCGGGCCTGGCTGATTTCCCAGGCAATCCTCGTTTAAAACACGTTAACAGCGCGTTAAATGCACAATAAAGTAGCTAGCTAGGTTAGCTGCGTGATATTAGGCAGCTAGTCTGGCGATTAATCGAGGTGTTATCCTAACTAGCAAGCTAGATAAATGTTTAAGATTAAGCTACTCAACCACAGGCTAAAACTGCGCCGATTCCACACCACAACACCAATCCCACAGACAGGGAAACCACTGACAGGCTTGAGAAACCACCGGTAAGAGCCAGTAAAGCCGTCTGTGGTTTGTTGTCATTAGCAAATATAGCGATTAATCGCGAACACACCGTCGCCGCGTCACGTAGCTAGGTTAGCCAGCTTAGCTCTGCTTTGCTCACCGGCTGTTTTATTGCTTACTCACTACTAAGTAAGCCATAAAGCGACGACGTGACACACACACACACACACACACACACACACACCAAGTGTGTGAATTGCACGACTAACTTAATGGCTACATAACATTAAAGCAGGCTAGTCGAATAGTCACGTTGCTACACAGCTAAGCTCGGGGTTGACACGCCACAATTTTGGTTATATTGTGGTTAAGGTAAACCGAGGAGCTGGATAAGGGGGTCGAGTGTGTGTGTGTGTGTGTGTGTGTGTGTGTGTGTGTGTGTGTGTGTGTGTGTGTGTGTGTGTAACCTTACTTGGTGTGACGGATCTGGGCCCCTGTTAGTCCTGGATATCCGAGAGCAGTAATGATCTCCTGTCCCTTAATCAGAGGAGCCAAACGAGGAGCTGCGAGTTCTCTCTCTCTCTCTGTCTCTCACACACACTCTCTCTCTCCTACACACACACTCACATTACTGAGCCTGACTGCAAACACACACACACACACACTGCCACGCGCAGAGGCCGGCTGCCGCGCGCCCGAGCAGAGGCAGTCCTCAAAAACCAACAGCGTGAAAAGCCGAGAAGTCCGGAGGGTGAGCGGCGAGTGTCCGGCCGGAGGAGACACTCCAACTCCAAACAGCAGCAGATCAGAGATGGCGATTCACTCTCCTTCAGTCCGCAGGACCGGACACAATCCTTCCTGCCGGAAACCTGGGAGACAGCTTCCGGTTTAATGACGCGAGGAATTCCCTGTCACGTGGCAGAGATACAGCGTGGCGATGCGATAGTGATACTACAGTAACACTGATCAATACAGTACTGCAGTAATACTGATCAATACAGTACTGCATTAATACTGATCAATACTACAGTAACACTGATTAATACAGTACTGCATTAATACTGATCAATACAGTACTATAATAACACTGATCAATACAATACTACAATAATACTGATCAATACTACAGTAACACTGATTAATACAGTACTGCATTAATACTGATCAATACAGTACTATAATAACACTGATCAATATAATACTACAGTAATACTGATCAATACAATACTACAATAATACTGATCAATACTACAGTAACACTGATTACTACAGTACTGCATTAATACTGATCAATACAGTACTATAATAACACTGATCAATATAATACTACAGTAATACTAATCAATACAATACTACAATAATACTGATCAATACTACAGTAACACTGATTAATACAGTACTGCATTAATACTGATCAATACATTACTGCAGTAATACTGATCAATACTACAGTAACACTGATTAATACAGTACTGCAGTAATACTGATCAATACTACAGTAATACTGATTAATACAGTACTGCATTAATACTGATCAATACAGTACTACAATAATACTGATCAATACTGCATTAATACTGATCAATACAATACTGCAGTAATACTGATCAATACAATACTACAGTAATACTGATCAATACAGTACTACAGTAATACTGATCAATACTACAGTAATACTGATCAATACAGTACTGCATTAATACTGATCAATACAATACAATACAATAGTAACACTAATAAATACAATACTATAATAACACTGATCAATACAATACTACAGTAATACTGATCAATACAGTACTACAGTAATACTGATCAATACTACAGTAACACTGATTAATACAGTACTGATCAATACTACAGTAATACTGATCAATACAGTACTGCATTAATACTGATCAATACAGTACTACAATAATACTGATCAATACTGCATTAATACTGATCAATACAATACTGCAGTAATACTGATCAATACAATACTACAGTAACACTGATCAATACAATACTACAGTAACACTGATAGAATTACATACAATACTGAAGAAATACTTATAGAATTACATAGTTAGATACAATCCTAACAGAATTAGATGCAATACTGATAGAATTGAATGTTTTTATAGAATTAAATATAATACTGAAACACTCAGATTAGATAAATACAATACGAATACAATTAGATACAATATTGAAAGAATTAGATACGATACTTATAAAATGTATTTGATACCGATAGATCCAGTTAGCTGTAATACTGATACAATTAGCTGCAGTACTGACACTGAAATACGGATTTAATCCTGATGCCTATGATATGATATGATGCTGATAAAACTGGATTTAATTCTGATTTAATTAGATATGAAACTGCTATAAATAGATGCTATACTGATACAGTACTTAAATACTGATTCTAAAGATGTGATGGATCAGATCACAAGTTGAAGCCATACGCGAATGAGGCCTAGTCATTTTAGTCATTTATACTGTACTGTAACCGTGTACAAGGTCAATGCTTTTATACAAAGTTACATTAGCAGGACGTTTCCGATGTAGAAAATAGCTGCCAGCTGGGGTCCAACTGTGTCACATAACGGGGATAAAGTTTCAGGTGGAGTTTCAGATCAGAAGGAAACAGATACGTGTAAGCAGTTTCGACTCAGACATCTTCAGAGGGGTTTCATTTTTTTTTTTACTGTTTTGTTTTACGATTATTTACAAGTCATTCATTAAATATATAGTAAAATGTCCATGTATATAGATTATATGTAGATTATGATCTATGGTTAATAACTGAAATTACACCCAGAATTCAGGAAGCTTCAGCAGGGTGAGACTGAATGAATGCCAGTGATGCAGGGTGCTCCCATGTCTGTGTTACCTTCTGGCTCTCTCCTTTTAATGACTGCTCAACTCTCCAGCCTGAAAGTGGTATTAGTGGTAGTAGTAATAGTAGTAGCAGTAGCTGTAGTAGTGGTAGTGATAGTTGTAGTAGTAGTTAACGACAATAACCACAATTGTATTTATTACAGACACTATTTTTTTTCCATGATACATTTTTCCCCAATATCTAGAACAATAATAATACTAATCGTACTATTAATAATTATTATTAAATAATTGTTTCCTTTGTGTATTATTTACATTACATTATTTATTACTGTATTATTTAAAATGTCATATTTCTATATTGCATAGTTTTTGTTCTTAACAGCTCATATTCAATCTTTTATTTACATAATATTACATCATATCAGTTTATTATTATTATTATCATGAATTATTGTTATGATTATCGCATTGTTTTGCTAATTTTTATCATTTTATTGTATAATCTACTTAATGTCATGCTGGCTAGGCGTGGCAGGGAACTAGAAACACTTGCAGGGATGGACAATGCAAGACTTTATTGAAAGAGAAAAAACAAACAAAGAAACGATGAATGAGCAGGCGTCCAAATACTTTAGTCCATATGTTGTATCCTGGTATCCCAGGTGCCGTGAATTGTGAGCAGGCAAGTCTTTATTTGGACCTGAGGCCGAGTCCTGAGATTGGCCCGGGGGAAAGCGTGGTAACGATGGCCTGACACTCTCTACTGATTATAAATAGTATTCTTATTATTAATACTACCACTAATAATAATAATAATAATTATTATTATTATTAAATGTTTTTTTTTAATCATTAGTTGTCATAAGTAATACAATGATACACTTAAGTAAACACTAGTAATTAAAATCAAGTATTTTCCTCTTTAATAATGATGGTTATTATGCTTACAGTTTTCAATATTTGAATATTCATATTAATATTATTGTAAATAAATAATAATAATAATTAAAAAAACAGTATTTTATTCATAACTTAAAATTCCTTATACTGGTTCTTGACCACAGCTTGACCTGCTTAGCGACAGTAACCAAGGGGCGGGGCTTGTTCCAGGTGCATTGTGACATCACTATGCTCCGGTTCTTTTTGGGGCGCGCGGGTCAGAGGCGCTCATTCCAGCGTGGAGAGCGTGAGGGACAGACGTCAGCGCTTCAGTCAGACTGGAAATGGAGGAGGAGAAGAAGAAAGCTGTGAGTGGAGCTCAGAGCTCATAAACACAACACTACTGATCAGCCGAGTCATTAAGACCATCGTTAAGCTGATCATGATGTGCAGTGTTTACCACCAATACTTTTACTGATCCATAACTAGAGAGTGATATGTGTTGGTTGCTAAGGTGTTGCTATGGTCTATGGCTGGACCATTAGCTCATGCAGTAGGTTGGGCTAATAGAGATGTGTCCTCAAACACTCTGGTGGGATGAAAAGTTTACGGACACATTTCAGTGCATTCCTATGGGAGTGTTTTGGCCACCGTAATTTATTTTGGATGCTTCCTGCACGAAAACTATTGCACTTATCTATAAAATAATTAAATAATAAAACTTAAAATACAACAATAGTATGATTGGCTACTGTAGTCAGACTCATTAACATATTTATCATGTATTTATATAGTTATAAATATATAGGTTCTAGTAACACTGTGCTTTCTCCACTTTCCAGATGTCGCAGAAGGGCAAGGTTGGCGGCGGCCGCTCCTTCCCCAAACCACAGGGCTGCGCTCCTCCTGGAGCTTCTGCAAAGTACTCCAGGGGCAAACTGGGAGAGAGTGTAAGTGTCTACAGTTACTAGGTCTTGTTCTCCTTCACACACAACCCAAGTGTTGGTAGAGTAGCGCTGTCGGTGCCGTGTACTAAATGGACCGTGTGATCTCTTCCCACAGCTCGTTCAGAAAACGCCAGGGTTCGACCTGTCCGACCCCTACATGAACGTGACTCCTGGCGCCTACAGCAGCCTTCACGACCCCTACCTCAAGACCTTCTTCCGCCGACGAGGGAAGAAACAACACCTGCTCAAACAGGGTCTGATTACGGAGGACGAGAAGGTAGGGAGCCGAGCTCAGATATGAAGGACTCAACACCTCAAGGCCTGAACGCAAGGCCTCACAGACAGCCCAGTCTAAACACCGCGGTGTACGGTATTACCGGTACACCGCCCCAGCCTAGCGTAAACCCTCAAAACAGTCCATACTCAAAGACAAGCTTCTAAACTAAGCCTTTCTTTCAGGTGCTGTGCTCCCGGAAGGAGTTCCGGCAGTACACGGACTACACCCGGGCCGTCAAGAACAAGTGGAGGAAGCCATCTCCATCAGAAACCACCAACAGACCCAGTCTGTTGGTGAGCACCAGTGGAACTTCCAGGACCTCTGTAAGCTCCCCTCCCCTGTCCAGGTCAAGTGAAGCTGCGGTGGCAGAGACACCAGAGGAGCCTATTGATAACACCATGGAAGGGCTCGTGGAGGTCAGTCCTGATCTAACTGGGACCCAAAAACCCGTCCCAATCTCAGTCCTGCTCCCTGTAACCCAGACGTATTTGGACCTCCTCACCAAACTTCTGGAAGATGTCAGGGCCCAAATAGAACGATCAGAAACATTGGAGGCCTCAGACCGTCTCAACGTCCTTGAGAAGATGCTGCAAGGAATTCCTGACTTGTCCACCTCATCCAGCTCCTCCCAGGGAACCTCCACATCTTCCCCAAGCGACGGTTCGAGGGGCACGACAGGGGCGGAGTCTGTTGAGGAGGAGACTCCAAGAGCAGAGGACCAAGCGCAGGAGAGAGAGACGGACTCTCCTGCTAGTGCGCTCCACCAGCATGTGGAGGAGGACTGCACTCCTGGGCCTGCACTCTTGGGTGACAGAGTGGGGGACTCTTCATGTCCTCAGATGGTCTCCTCTGCCCCGCCAGAGCCAGGACTGGATGTTGACGCTATTGGGGTGAACCTCATAGAGCCAGCATCCAGAGACGAGGCTACAGATGAGCCCAAGAAGAAGCAGAAGAACCGGGTGCGAGGCTTTTTCAGGCGGGCGTGGAAGGAGGTTAAAAAGGCCTTCTGCTGTTGCAGCTGCAACATGAAGATCCACCCAGCCTGAGGAGAATCTGGATGCGCGAGAGACGGAGCTTTGATTAGATGTCTATACAGTGAGGGCCATAAGTATTTGGACGGTGAGACAGATCTTGTCATTTTGACCCTGTACACCGTTTAGGAATCCCCAGCCAATTGGATCAAAGTCGCTCCACGGAAGACGACTGACGTTTTCTGTGCTGCTCTCCGGTGTCGACCAGAGGAGGACCGGTTCCCCTTTTGAGTCTTGGTTCCTCTCAAGGTTTCTTCCTCTCGCTCTGAGGGAGTTTTTCCTTGCCACTGTCGCCATCGGCTTGCTCAAAAGAGGCTCGGACCCGGATTCTAACAACGTCCCTAGAATTGAAGCTGAACGACTCCACTGTCCAAATACTTATTGTCCTGACTGTATATGAGAACTAGGCTCAGAACGAAAGTAATGGACCACGCCAGGCTGCAAAACTTAGAACAAGAAGCTAGAACCCGAACAGAACCAGAATTAACACGGCTATTAACAAACCGTCAGCACACAGTAACGAGACACCGTCCAGAACCCTCAGAGAACCCCGTCTTTATGCAGGAGCTGAGGAGCTCAGACCAGGGGAGGCAGGTGAGTCTCATCATCACCTTAATTTAAGGGGCGGAGCTTGAAGGGCTTGGCAGACATGTGACCAGTCCCTAAGTAAACATAATGCACATGACTTAAAACCATTTGCAATGCCTGACAGGACCAGCAGAGGGAGCCATCATACCAGACTCCCCCAATCCAGCCCCCCAAGGTGGCCAAATGGGGGCAAGGGCTGCCCGTCCCACCCATGTGGTGCTTTAAGGGCTGCTCCTTGACTTCTGTTATGGTCGCTCCCTCTGCTGGACCGGTCAGGCATTGCACAAGGCCTCGATCAATGTGCGTTATGTTTGTATGTGGACCGGCCCTGTGTTCGCCGGGCCCCTCCAAGCTCCACCCCTGATCTGAGCTCTTCAGCTTCTGCATGAAGACCAGACGCAACAGGCAGCTGGCAGTCCGACAACCACGAGAACCGAAAGGAGCATTTTGGAACGACCTTGAAAACAGGAACACGCGCAGGAATGAATCTGGGAACAGGATCAGGAAGATGTAGAGGACATGGACGAACTGTGGACATGGGGACAGAAGACATGAGAGACCCTGGATTTGGAGACATCTTGGGAGCAGGACTGACCTGAGAACAGGAATCAGACGCCTCCCAGGGAGCCGAACCTGGAGCCAGTCTAGGACAGGAGGATCCAAGATCAGGCAGCATACGGCGACTACTGAAGCACTATACCGAAAGCTCAGAGAGCTCCGCCTTCAGGTAAGGGGCGGAGCTTGGAAAAACACGTGTAAATTAGCGTAAACCTAATAAACCCCTCCCCCATCTTTTCCCCACATTCTTCCTCAGGTTTCTTTACAATTTCAGAATTTGGTCACTGCGAAGTCTAGTGTATGTTAGCACCCTTAGCCTAGCATCTCCTAGAGAAGCTATCTCCACATGCCTGCCTCAGTCAGGATCGTCTGACCCGTCTTGGGTCTTTACATGAGCTGAGCTCCATCGTTCTAGACGTCGAGCTCCTCCTGTAGCGGAAGTGGAACAGAGCTGTTAGTTTATCTAATCTGGGAACCATAGCAGAACACTTGGCTTGTGACCAAATGATGGGATTGTCTTCACCTCCTGCCTTATTTTCTTTCCAGTCCTTTACTTTTACTGTAAATAAACTTTCTCCCCAAATATTTTCAGTCTGGTTGTGTTTTCTACTCGAGTTTCAGTTCAGAGATCAGACAGTCCAGTTAAAGAGGATTGGACAGGTCTAATTACTGCATATTTTACCTACGTTGGAGTTTTGCAAAAACAGCAAACCGGACTCATACCATGCCTAGGGTGAAACATGGGGGTGGTAGCATTATGCGCAGGACAGTAGAGAAACATTTACTCCAACAAAAGCAGGATAAACTCTTTTAATACCAGAAAAAAAACAACTAATGATCAGGTGTCCCAATACTTTTGCCCAGATCGTCTAGCTTGTTGGTTAGCAGCAAGCTCATTTCCATATCAGTTCTTGTCCATGAAGCCATTTCATCCTGCCTTACATTTCCACAGTAACCGTGAAACCGACACATTGGTTACTTGTAAGGCTCTTGGGCGTGTCCAGAGCTTCCCCACCGACTTCCCCCTCCACAAAATGCTAAGATCAGACATATGGACGATATTTAACATCTAATTACCGTTAAAAAGCCTGTAGGAAGGTTGGGTTAGCATAGCTAGCTTCTTTATAATCAGCATCCTTCCACTTTGAATTTGATAGTAAATGGCTGGAAATTCCAACAAAGGCAGGAAAAAACAAAACACTCTTCAAAGTGGGCGTGGCCAAATAATGCACATAATGAAAGTGAAAGCATTTTTGGAGAGTTTTGTAAGATGGTCACTAAATCTCTCTATTTGTAGAACCCCTTGTCTCTCCAAGCATTGCACACCTTACTTTAGGAGGCTCCGCCCACTCCATACCGTAGAGCTTCTCATGTTCCCTTTGATTGGACGGCTGCTTACATTGAGAATCCTACTGGTTTCATTTCAAAAGTACGATCCTCCTGCTAAAACGACAAGGCGTCAACCGACCAAATAATTCAACATGTTGACCAGATTTTTTTCCATTGAATTCTTTTTATATCTCAACCTTTTACAGTAAAATAACAAAACCAACAAAATAAGAAATAATTAGCAGGAACTGAGCAAACACTTTACTGTTTTTCCTCATGAGCTACTTATAAAAAGAGAGAAGGAACCTTGCTCTTATAACGGGCGTCACGAATGGACAAGATTTTGTCAGGACCAATCTTGTGGCCAAAGCCTGGGGAAGAATGAATGGAGGCTTCTAAAGTATCACATGTGGAGGTCCCGGGTACGAATGAGTGTAAAGTGTGTGTGTGTGTGTGTGTGTACTGAATGAGAAGAGTGTTTCCGATTCCCAAGCATTGGGACAGATCAATTTTCCCCACAGTAGCGCAGTACTCGACCTTATGAAGGATCTGCTAATGAGCAAGACGAGCTCAGTCAGGAGTGGCGACTGCGGGGAAACGACAGAATTGTGAAGTGCAGAGGACGGGGTAGGGGGTTTACACAATGACCAGGACTGGGAAACACTCCACCAGAGTACATGAGAGTGTGTGCATGTGTGTGTGTGTGTGTGTGTGTATATATATATATATATGTATCTAGGCATCGAAGTTGGGATTTTTGCGCAGAATGACGAAGCCCTCCAGTATGGGTGTGACGGGGAGGTACTCTTCCGTGGCCAGCTCCGCTCTCTCTCCGTGAGCCAGCAGCACTGGCGTGGTGTGTGTCTGAAAGCCTGTGATTGCTTTAGGCTTGCCTGCCTGTCCTACGACATCCACAGCCTAGAAAGAGAAAGAATCAAGGGTAAACGAAGGGAGTTAGTTGTATAAGGTTACCAAAGATGCAGTAACCCCCCTCCCCACCTTCTCCTCCCCAATTGTAGATAGCCAATTACCTAGAACACTCTTCAGTAGACTCCTCCCATCACATCCAACACTCTAGAAATCAGTAGAATGAGTAGAACCAACCACCATCTCACACTGACTGAACAGTGCCCTGATCTACCCCCCCTGAGCTAGCAAGGCCAATTGTGGTCCCTCAGGCACAATTCGAACCGTGGGTCCATTCGGAGCTCAAACCGGGCCAAGCGAAGCAACCTTAGCTAGACTCGCTTATGAGGTTTCTGACATGCTGTGTGTTTACACGGAAACCACATATTGCCCGTCTGAGACTCCTGAGCTCTACGTGGTGGGATATAAGCCCCCGCTGCTTTTTGGGGACCCTGGCCTCCAAACTAAAAAGACTGCGCTGTCGACTTCAGCCAGCAAATGCCTTCCGGAGAAGGTATTTTGAAGAACGCATGCTATAAAAGCCTGCCAGTGGCAGCCTACGTTAAGCACAGCACCATCAGCACTCACCTGCCCCACCCGGACAGAGACTGGCAGTGGCCGGAGTTCCTCGTCGAAGGTGACGAGCATGCGAGGCTGCATCGCTGCTACAAGCCCGTACAGCACGTAGTGTGACTTTCCCAGGATTACTGCAGAAAGAGGGGGAAAGAAAAATGAAGGACAGTCAGTCTTCACAATCCCGTCTTCTCCACTGTGGGGTCAGGTTGCCTGGATATGGTCATTCTTTTTAATAACTATTAATATCCATAATTTCCTTAATTGCTAATTATTGTAAATTCTTTATATTTTACTATTACTATTATATCAGTACACCGGTGCTTAGAAATGGACTACCTGCCTACCTACATTCTCAGACTTTACTCTCAGGCTACCTATACATGTCCTGGTTATTATGGTCAATTATATTATATTAATTATAATTCATATTGTTATTAAAAATTCTTCATCACTAGTACAAGTGCTAAGGGTATCTATGATATTAGTACACCTTGCGGCATAAAGGTGCCTTCATACCATTTATTAGTCATTTTTAAGTGGTATTGATCAGAGGGAGGACATGTCCCCTGTGTTAAGTCCTGGTTCCTCCAACTTTGAGGAAGCTTTCCCTTCTTCACTTTGTGGTTTCACGTCTTATTGGTTTTAAAAATAAATAAATAAAATAAATAAGCACCGTACAATTAAGTTGGACTCGACTCGAGCTGCCACCCAACCAGGGGAACCTTAAGTAACACGACTACAGCTAATCTGCTGCTGCTCTGAACTCTCTGAGGAAAACACAGGAGGGACACGAGGAGAAAGAGAAGTATACTTCCTTACTGTTTTTGACGTCGAGGAAGGACACTAGGACCGTGAGGAGTCCGGCGACTGCCACCTGACTCATGAGCTGCCTGTCACTGTGGTAGGGACACAGGGTCAGCGTCCCTTTCCCCAGATGAGTTAGACCCTAGGTGAAGTGAAAAAGAACGTTAGGTTGAGCACAAGGTCTCAAGCGAGTATGTGGGAACGACTAGGAGGGGCACAAACCTGTGCGAGCCGGACCATGAAGAGGTTGTTGGGGTCCTTGGCGTGGTACTGGGCCAGCTGTCGCAGCATGGCTGCCAGTCGTGCGTTATTGGTGCCTGTGGACAGAAGACAGGACCGGATTCAAACGACCCTTTCCTCTTTAGAGCAGCATTATGGGAGAATCAGCGCTCCCCCTACTGGTGGGGACTGTAATTCACACCTCAGTATGCATTTGTTGAGAAGCTGAGAAGAGGTGAGGGAGCATGTGGACTCCCGCAGTAGAGCAATATTAGAGGATATTCCACTAATATGGGTTATAATGGGGGTACTTTTTACAGACACCACAGATCCACACATGTACATGCATATATTCCTAGGGACTCACCGCTGCCCACCATGCCCATGGCGAAAATGGAGTTGTGGGACACCTCGGGGTCGGCGTCGTGGGAGAACTTGCTGAGTGTGTCCAGAATATTGAGTCTGGGGTTGGAAACGGAGATCAGAGCTAAGGCTAATGGCACCGCCCTGCGCAGGGTGGGCTCCCCGTACCGCAACTATAAAGAGAGGGGGAGAGACAGCAGGGATAAATCAGGCTGCACCTGAGAACGTCGTACACACAAAGGTTTAAGATCTGAAGTTCGCATCTTTAGTAAGACAACGTGCTAACGTTGCTTGAACCTGCTTAAAATGCTTCCAGAGCTGGATGCCCCCAAATATCTGAAGCATAAGTCCCCAGAATCGCTTTCACCTGAGCACAGTGAGGGGTACTCTGCACATAGTAGATCTGTTGGAGCAGGGAAATCAGCAGACTGTGCTGGACCTCAGCCCCAGGGCACTGTGGGCCACTTAGCTAAACAGGTGGAGCTTAAGGAATGACTAACCAGGTGGCCAAAAGTGCGCAGCGCCATCTCTGACCCGATCTCCTCTCCCATCGCGATGAGTGCGATCCCCAGCACGGCCACACCCTGCCCAAGAGAGAGCGGTCAAAAGCCCGTGGTGATACAGTCCAAACCTGGCGTTCATACACACTCATCACAACCGCAAAAACACACACCTGGTGGGAGCCCATATCTGCTGCGCTCTCCTTCTTGTCTTTGTCCTTTTTGTCCTTCTTGTCCTTGTCATCGTCTTTGTCCTTTGTGTTGTCGTAGTGCTCGCTGCAGATGTGCAACAACTGCTGCACCTTCAGAACATTACCAGACCCTGGGAGAGAGAACGAGACACTATGAAGACGCGGTGGACGCAAGAACCGTCCAGATATCACGAGCCAGATAACCAGCGCGGAGTGTGTGTGTATATAAACTCACCTGCATAAGCACAGATGTCCACAAGTGTGTTTGCGAAGCTACGGAACGGTTCTGGGACAACCTGCAGAGCAGCCAATGTGGTCTCAATTGCCTCTCCTTTACCTGTATAACATAACACACACCCAAACATCAAATTCACAAGCCTCACAAAGACGAAGCAAAGGCCGCAGAGACTAGCCGATGGAGATCAGCGCTAGGCTAAGGCTAACTCTAGCCTACCTCAATCATCAGCTCCCTCATAATCAAACTGGACCACCGTAAGACTCAAGAAAGCCAAACCAAGGGAAGTGAGTAGGGGCAAGGCTAAAAGCTAACCAGCTGGTGAACGGCACAGTGTAGCCGCACCATCCGGTAAGACATGGGAATAATTACAGTGTTAAAACGATGCTATAATATGCGGCCCACCTGCAACCGAAACCCCGCCCACGAATCGCACCGCCCTTACCGAGGTGGTTGAGTCCGAGGCCGAGGGGGAGCCAGCGAGCATACGTGTCTTTCAACTCCTGCTCATTCTTCTCCATGATGGTCTGCAGAATGGTGGAGGTGACGTCACCGTTACAGGAGCCCACAGCGATCATCCCGCAGGCCAGGGCAGTCACACCTGCAACCTGAACACACACAGAGACAATCACACGCATGCTTTTGTGGACAAGCTGAGAGATACAGACAAGTCATCTGAAGGTAAAGAAGAGGATGATGCTGAAACTGCTGTTTTCAGGTACAATGGCTGAAGAACAGGCTGTACTTGTGAGACTGGTATGCAAATGAGACGTGTTTCGATTGGCAGTCCTGCATTTTGTCTTGACCTTAACAGGCTCTACATTACATCACATTTTCCTCATATGAGGACATATTGGCCCTTTAAAATTCTCAGTGAATAAATGAAAGACAGGGGCACACCCACCTCCATGCTGGACTTGGAGTCTCCCATGACTGGCAGCAACAGTGACAGGACGTCCTCTCTGTTCGAGCCTGCGTAGGCCAGACCCAGGCTAAGTAAACATAAAAGGTCACATTTATTTACATTGATGTAGTTAAAATGTAGTTAATAAGGTCAGGAGTTTAAACATTGTGGTAACTTTACTACATATTTTTTAATAATATATATCATGTATATTATGTGTTTAAGCGGGTAGTAACTTCAGGCTCCTGCAGATGGCTTTATCTGAGAATGATGGGTGTATTGTGTATGGAAGCATACGGTCATACAGGCCTACCAGCAGTGGCATAGACCCCAGATCCTTCTCAGAATTGAGGTCGTAAGACAAAACTGATGAACGGACTTGTGAATGAAAATCGCTTCACTTACAGGTTTTCCTGTAGACTGTAGGGATTTCTGCCACTGCTGGTAGACCCGTATGACCGTAAGCTTCCAGACTCCTGCAGATTCAGCTCCTTTATTCACAGTATGGTCTTTCGCACGCCCAAATGCAGGCACTCCTTTTACCCGTACCAAGTCTGAGTTCTGTCACACACCCTGAAGGTATTTATATGTAATCTGATCATGCTTGCGCAGCGCCATCTGCAGGAGCCTGAAGTTACTACCAACCTTACGCATGCAATGAAGCTGTCAATCTATGCGTTACCCAAAGATAGCTCCTATCCTCATGACGTTGCTGTTGTGGAGGACGTAGTCCGAGAGAAGGGCCAAAGCTGGGTCGCACTCGTTGCGCACTCCCGAGTTCACTATACCGCACGCCAACAAGGCCCCAGACTAGACATAAAGAGAGAGAGAGAGATGGAGGGAGATCCACGCTGGAATCACGTTGGAGTGATCGAGTGTACATGAGGAGCACGAATGTATACCTTGATGTAGTCTTCGGAAGAGTAAAGGTATTTGTCAATCTGAGTGAGGCCTCCGTCCACGTCCCACAGCAGGATCATACCCAGAGATGCTGCAGCACTCAGCATTCCTACACAAACAAGCAGGACGTCAAACTAACCTACCCATGGCAAAACAACCAGCAACGTTAATAAAATAATAAACCATCAGGATATTTAATCAAAATTAAAGGAGGGGGGGGGGGGGGGGTACCGTGGTCCTTGTTCTTATATAGCCACTTGTTGCCGTCCTCAGTCAGCAGTTTGTCCTGTCCGAACGCCGCGTTAACAAAGCCGTTCACAAACGAGGACGCCAGGTTCATACGAGCAGAATCCACCTGAGACCCGCTGCCGCCAAACCCTGCCAGAAAACGAGACAATCTGAAATATTACCTTCATTTTTTCATTAAAAGACGTGTAAAAAGAGAAGACGAGCGCCAGGAAGCAGCAAAGCTCATTACGCAGAACTCACTGTTGTTCTCCAGGTGGGTCTTATAAATGTCATCCGGCACTTTGGGCTCCATGATATCCAGCTGTGGACAGAAGAAGCCGACAGACAACGTGCATCAGCACCAACCAACGACGTTCACAGAGAACTCCAAGCTCGGCTCCCGCCTTGACTTGGACGCATGAGCGCACTCACCTCACGAGCGAGGGCGAGGAAGTTGCTGTTGAGCTGCACGTTGGACATGATCTCCGTCAGGTCCTCGTAGTCCTCCACGTCTTCATTCAGCTCCAGGAACATGCCGTGCCTGCCCAGCATGAATGCCATCTCCTTCTGAACCACACTACAGACGAGAGAGGAAGAGAGTTCCAGCTTGAGCAGAACAGGATGTAAAGGCCGAGGGCTTGTCTGTCTATAAACCTAACCCTGGATCTCGTAAGCAGATCTGGGCCAACCTGCTGGTAGAGCTTCTCACGTTTATTGCGGTTGGCTGTATGCTCTATATGGTCACTTTTTTGGGGTGGGGTGTAAAAAAGTGGGGTTTTATGGATTCGTTAAGGAATACTGATTACTGATTGACTGGACTTTCCAGACAAATGTCTCTATACTACGAATCACTGCATCAAGGTGATGTCCATCTCACTGACTGTGAGACTACTAGCACCAACAGCCTGGACCTCACCCAGCCACTTTAAAGGGGGCGAATACGTTAAATTGGTCATACAAGTCCTCAGAGCTGGTGTATGGTCCAGCAGTGAGTGTGAAAGGTTAGTTGGGGTCTTACATGTCTTTGCAGGAGGTGAAGATGTTCTCCACCAGCTCCACATCGTTGAGCATGAGCGCCAGCCTGAGGGCTTCTGGGTAGCGGTTGAACTTGCGGAAGATGTTCAGCGCACACTTCAGCAGAGCCGAGTTCTCCGGCTCAGGAACATAACTCACACAGCTGGGTCAGAAATAACAGCAGAGGATGTATAAGGATAAGGATACACATTAAAAATAATTTTTAAAAAAGCATTTGAAACAAATAAGAACGCACCAATACCACTTTTTCCTTTCCGATACCAGACTTTCAAGTATCTGCCGATACCAAATCGGACTTAACCACTGGATAGACGGTATCCTAATATTTCTAGTGTTCCACTTTTTTTTAATATCTGATCCTTAATAAGATATAATACACTTGAAAGAGCAGAATTTAGCAGTTGAGGAATTCCAAAACTAGCAAACTATGGGAAACAATTGCCACAATGCTTAAACACATGAAACTCATCTTCTGGTTTCAGAACCAAAATACAACCCCACATGGAAATAAAGAGTGCTAAAAATGTATTAAAAAGTTGAATGCCTGGCTTTTACTGGTTGTTTAGAAGTTTGGTTTCATAAGTGGGACATCAGTAAGCTTTATGGTATCGGTGCTCTCTATTGTGTGCAGATACGGTAGGGCTGGGCAATATGGCAAAAATACTGCATCACGATACACACAAACAATTATAATGACACATGCAATCACAAACTAAATACATCAGTAGTGACAGATTCTTAAAAAACTACTGTTTAGATCCTCTCCCAGACTAAGTACAGTAAATACAGTGAACCAGTCTAACTACGCTGCTGGTAATGCAACCTGCAGTGGATCAGTGTTTATTAAGCACTGACACTACCCTCCAAATGTTTAGAGAAGCATATTGTGCATCACGACAACCGCCAATGTTGGGGGAAGAGAGAGCGCCATCTACCCACCCTGGAGAGAGCGCAAGGCCAATTGTGCTCTCTCTGGGCCTCGGCTGTGAGAGCGAGTGAGGCAGAGACTCACCTAGTGAGGTAGAGGCAGACTTTGGCGTACGCGTTTTCGTCGATGTACATCTCCAGCATGTCTAGCCGCTCGATCTCCATGAGCAGGTCGCAGGCCTCGTGCTCGGCATTGTGAGCCATGTTGTAGGGCACGATCTCCTTCACCAGCTTCAGCAGAGTCTCCTGCTGAACCTTATCGCCCTCCTCGATCTCCTGCCACTCTTTAGCCACTTCTCCTGCAAGGTGCCTGCGGACACACACACGCACACAGCAACAAGCATTAGCGTAACGAAGAGCTTACAGCGATGTTTACCCGACCTCTGAGGAAATCTCGAACGATACGAGACGTCTTGATGCAGGGGTACAGAAACTCTGCTCTTTACATGTCCCAGTTTAAAAAGCCAGGGCCAGAGCCAAGGGTCAGTCAGCGTGCGGTGCCCCTGAGAGGGTTATCGGCCTTGCTTATGGGCCAAACAGTGACTGCTAGCCGCTTAGAAGACGAGGGTCTTCAGTCTGGGTTTGACGATAGCGAGTGACCCAGGGGAATTTCGTTCCACCACGTCGGTGCCAGATTAGGGCATTGAACCCACAACCCTGTGACTGGAAATTTTTCATAGAAATCCTTACCTGACGTATTCGTGGCCCCAGGACGCCAGCTCCTCTTGAGAGCCCAACAGACGGTACTTCAAACACTCCCGCTCGCCGCTCATAGTCATGGCGAGGACTGAGACCACATCAGCACAGAAGCTCTGAGAAATTATGAAAACATAGGTCATCATAGAGCAAGGCAGTCCGGTAGGTAATTTACCAAAATAAGCTTTCTGACCGTGGTCATTTATTCATTCATTCGTGCACACACACCTGATTCTCTCCTGGAGTCATCCCGTCGTAGATCTCTTTAAGCTTGCCATAGTGCGGTCGCAGGAACTTCAGTGGTTTGGGCACCGAGGTCATGGAGGTTGTGGAGGAACGGATCTGCCGACGCAACTCCTCGAGCGCAGGCCGGTAAAGAGAGGTGTCCTTCTCCTGGGAGTGGAGAAAAGCGAGGGAGAGCGTTGTGTACTACTGTATACACGACATCGACTGGACACACAAACACACACACACACACAGTACATCTACCGCCAAGAAGGACTCCAGCTAGACACTGTACTTACACCAAGTCTCTCGACCATCAGTTCCAGCTCTTCTTGCAACTGCTTGTCCTCTTCAGACTACAAAACAAACAGAACAAAATCAGAGCAGAAAGAGAGACTTCAGGCACAGAAGTTAGTTAGTTACAGGGTCAGTTCTTGGACTCCGAAAAATACCCTTAGCTAGTTCCTAACCCTCTAAGCTCAGATATCACGATACTCCACACTACACTTCGCCCAAGCACTCTCGAAAGAGCTGGGTCTTCAGCGAGGGGACGTTCGCCCAGGAAAAAGTCTGGACGCTCGTCTTCCGTGGATCTTAAAGGATGGCGGGTCGAGCCGAGCCGTACTTGAAGCTCCAAGGGCTCTTGGTACCGGGCGGCCTTCGTACGGCGGGGCTGGCTGGTCCAGTCGCGGCTTTGTCGGCCAGCGCCAGAGGTCCGAATCGGAACAGCACTGTAGCAGCACAGCGGTCTAGTCACTAGGGTGTAATAAAAGCGTCATGGCATTTACAGTGGGGGTCTGGTGCGACATTGTGGGTCACCGTAGACCCGCAGGGGTCACCAGGAGGATCCTGGCCATTTAATACCATCCAAACTAGTCATTTATGGGTGTTAGGTGAAATCCTGAGGGTAAAATAGAGAGAAATCTGAGGAAACGGATGATTTTCTATGGGGGCTATTTTGCCTTAGACACCTGCACACCTTAAATGGCTTATAAAGCTTAATATTAGGTCAAATATTCTTAAAATTATGATAACAGAGCCTTTATTACCATTTAATATAGCTAGTTCATAAACTCTTCAGAGGACCAATTCTGACTAGAGCTGAAATTAGCCAGTCAGGCTAACATGGCTATCTAACGGTATGGTGTATAACATTATATAATTATATATATATATATATATCATAATTATTATTTAAACACCTATATATCACTATTTACTCCTCTTAAACAAATAATACCTCAAAATAATAGCTAAATAAACATAGCAGCAAAGCTAGCTATCTACTTAGCTAGCTAGCTAGCTAGCTAACAAGGCTAACGAAGCTGCCGTCCTGTCAGCTAAGCTAAATAAAGCCCTCATTAAATTATTATCCACTTAACCTCATATTATTACAGAAAGGCCATTTTTACAGTAATATCAGCTGCCTAATACAACAAATTATTAAAATATGAAGTTTTGACATCGCTATTAGAGTGAGTCAGCAGTTAGCTAGCTAGCTAGCTGGTTAGCTACTAGGACAGCTAGCTAGCTAGCTAGCGCTAGCCAAGTTACCGTAGCGTAGCACTCGCTACTCTGGTTCAAGCGGGTTAAACGTTTATTAAATCACAAATTAACTTCATTTATTAGTGATTATTAATTTATTAACAGCTTAATATCTGCCATTCTTTACATGGGGCTCAAACTGCTGGCGAATATAGCTAGCATAGCATAGATAGCTGCAGTCTGATGGACAGACAGTGACTAAGGTAGGTTAGCTGGCCTGGGAGAAATAAACAGCGGTATAACTCAAATTTATTTATTAATTTATTAAAGTTTGGTAGATTATGAAGGTTTAATTTGGTAATAAATGCTTTATTAGAGTGATTTGAGGGGGTTTTCTGTTTTAAAAATGACTGTGGCACCGATTCAGTGTCAGTTTCGGGATTTGTTCCGTTCCACCTTAAATGGTGCAGTAGTTACATTCTGGCGCCTGAGGCGCCAGAATGTAACTACTGCACCATTTAAGGTGGAACGGAACAATTGTCACAAGAAGCCAAGTTCAGCTTATAACTTTGTTTTTCCGGCGATTTTAACCCTCAAACCCCAGCATTTGACTCCTGCCAGCACATTCAACTCATTCTACGCACTTTAACACCCTTATTAAACCCCCCATCCTCCCCCGTCTGTTCAGACCCCCGCAGCCTCGGCAGTGACTCAGGCAAAATAGCGCAGCGCTCTCCGGCAGATTCGTGCTCCTCACCAGCTCCTGCTCCTCTTTCTTCTCCTTCTCCTTCCCGGCCGGCTGCTTCTCCTTCTCCTCCGTCTTCTCGGGCTGCTTTTTATCTTTATTCTTAGACTCCTCCATCGTTCGCGGTCGTCGTTTCTCCAGGATTTCTCCTCTACCCGAAATAAAGGAAAACACACACACACACACACACTAATGCGGCCGCCGGCGTGTTGTGCTAACAACCACCACCCTGCAGAACTTTGCACCCCAAGGACCCTTTACAGGCGGCCGCGTAAATACACACACACACACACACACAAAATAATAACACAATAATAATAATAATAATATAAACAATTAATCAGTCAGGCTAATTAATGAATTATATACAGCGAATATAAAGAGAACAGTTAGATAGATAGTTAGTTTAACTTAATTGCAAAAGGCAACAAACGTAGCATCGGTAACTAGTGCCATAAACTTGCTATATATCGAAGGTTTTTTATATATATATATATAAATAAATTTGCATAAAACTATAGTTATATGTTTTTTATCTATTTACATATATATATATTTTTACGTATGTCTTTTAATACGGCGCGATGAATTCCGTTGTACTTGTTCAATGGCATTATAAATATTCGCCATGTTCGTAATATGCTCAAATATGTACTTTTATTATTATCTAGATTATATTTTATATTTTTTGATTAAATTAATCTCGCTGCTGTTCTATAAAATATTGTCTCGATTCAGGCACTTGGAAACAGCCCCCAGAACGGTGGCGCTTCCCCGCAGCCGTTGACAGTCTGAGGGCCTTCACCTCCACCAATCAGAGTGCAGCTGGAAAGCGGGGGTGTCGGATTTGCCGGGGAGCGAATAACCGTACACCACCGGTAGGAGCGCTTGACTTCTTCTGCGCGGTGTCGGTAAAATGCGGTGTGAGCAATGTCGCCCTCTAGCGAGCGCAGGGAGAAGTGCAACTGCTTGCTAATTACACAGCGACAGTTTCATGGATGGAGGAATCCTCACCATTCCCAAGAGATTTCCAAGAGTTTAATAAAAGGAAAGGAAATCAAAATATTTCACATAAAATTAATTATTAATGAATTAATTAATCCCAGAAGGTTTTATTCGTGTGTCCTAGGTCTCCCGAATTTCTCCCAGATCCCCGTAATTCTGAGACGATAGCGATTAAAGGCTCAATACCAGCCTTTTCTGGTAGCTAGTTGATGATCTAAGCTGGTGGCATTCTTTGATGGTCACAGTTGGTCATCCAGACGTCGATTCTAGGGGTCTGTGATTGACAGGGGCCCTAAAAATGTAGTTAACATTGGTTAGCATCACATACGGTCGCTGGGTTCATTACGGTATCAGCCAGACGAAACAGACTCAACCAATTGGGCCTGTTTACGCCCAGCATTAACAGCCTTTTTTTGGTGGATCGGATTATGCTCGGATTGTGCTTGTCCGCATGGACACACCCCCAAATACGCGACCAATCGGATTTAATCCAGGTGTGAACAGAATTCATAAGAGACGCTAACAGAAGCCTGGGCCGGGTAGCATCGCTTCAAGAGTGAAGAGGGGCGAGAGAGCGCCATCTACCCAGCTGGAGAGAGCTCGGCCTATTGTGCTCTCTCCGGCTCCTGCTGCGGATGGCAAAGCTGCCTGGTTCGGGATTGCGATTCACAGCTCCCTGGGCAAAGTGGCAGCGCATTAGACCGCTAAAATCAATAAATAAAAACATACATTTTTATTCATGTGTTTATTTATTTCCTTTCTGGGTGCTTTATAAACAAGCATGGCGATTCAATCAACCTCCATGGAAGGCCTTTCCAGGAGTTCCCAAATCCTGGAAATCAAGGTACTGCAAATCCCCAATGACCACCCATCCCAGCTCCATTTCCCAAAAGCCTTGCGGTTAGAAAGCCAGAACCGTTAGAAAGAGTCCACAACTCGCTGTCTTCCCCAGCAGTTAACAGCCATGTTGGTGCTACGACCTGCGCTGAAGTTCGGCCCAGTGGAGCAGTCTGAACCATCAGTACCTGCAAGGTCCTGCATGCTGAAGCTGAAGCTAGTAAATCTTTTCAGTTTGGAGGGCCGTATTCCCTGAGCCATTGTTCCTCGCTAGGCTAGGAGTTACCCGACACACAGGGAAACAATACGGCTTTGTTGCTTCCTGTTCCACCTTTTCAGCAGCTACAATCAGCCTGGATTGGATACAGTGTGAGCGAAGGCTCACATGTCATTTAGGAGAGAAATCAGCTCTGACGGAACCACCAATGTAGTCGGAGCTTTCCTGGGTCGGGAGAAGCAGAGATCTCTAACAGAGGAGCCACAGCAGATGTAGGACTACTCAGACTAGTAGCAGCTCCAGATGATGGACAGAGGATAAAGGGCCTCCCCACTGATCCAGTCTTCAGACGGCACCGTGAGTCCACTTTCCTTTTTTTTTGCTGTGAAACTGTAAATGTCCTGTAAATAAATATTTATTAAATAAAGTATTATTATTAGCAGAAGTAGAGATAGCAGTAGTAGCTGTAAAAGTAGTAATAGTAGTAGTAGCAGTAGTAGTAGCAGTAGTTGTAGTGGTAGTAGATGTAGTAGTAGTAGTAGTTGTAGTGGTAGTAGATGTAGTAGTAGTAGTAGCAGTAGTAGTAGTAGTAGTTGTAGTGGTAGTAGATGTAGTAGTAGTTGTAGTAGTAGATGTAGTAGTAGCAGTAGTAGTAGCAGTAGTAGTAGTAGCAGTAGTAGTAGTAGTAGTAGTTGTAGTTGTAGTGGTAGTAGATGTAGTGGTAGTAGTAGTTGTAGTAGTAGTAGATGTAGTAGTAGTAGCAGTAGTAGTAGTAGTAGTTGTAGTGGTGGTAGATGTAGTAGTAGTAGTTGTAGTGGTAGTAGATGTAGTAGTAGTAGATGTAGTAGTAGTAGTTGTAGTGGTAGTAGCAGTAGTTGTAGTAGTAGATGTAGTAGTAGTAGTAGTGGTAGTAGCAGTAGTTGTAGTGGTAGTAGATGTAGTAGTAGTAGTTGTAGTGGTAGTAGATGTAGTAGTAGTAGCTGTAGTAGTAGCAGTAGTTGTAGTGGTAGTAGATGTAGTAGTAGTAGTAGTTGTAGTGGTAGTAGATGTAGTAGTAGTAGTAGTAGCAGTAGTAGTAGTAGTAGTAGTTGTAGTGGTAGTAGATGTAGTAGTAGTAGTTGTAGTGGTAGTAGCAGTAGTAGTAGTAGATGTAGTAGTAGTAGTAGTAGCAGTAGTAGTAGTAGTAGTTGTAGTGGTAGTAGATGTAGTGGTAGTAGATGTAGTAGTAGTAGATGTAGTAGTAGTAGTTGTAGTGGTAGTAGATGTAGTAGTAGTAGATGTAGTAGTAGTAATGATAGTAGAAGTAATGATAGTAGAAGTAGTGGCAGTAGTAGCAGTAGTAGTAGTAGTAGTTGTAGTGGTAGTAGATGTAGTGGTAGTAGTTGTAGTGGTAGTAGATGTAGTAGTAGTAGATGTAGTAGTAGTAGTAGTAGTAGTAGTTGTAGTGGTAGTAGATGTAGTAGTAGTAATGATAGTAGTAGTAGTAGCAGTAGTAGCAGTAGTAGTGATAGTAGCAGTAGTAGTAGTAGTAGTAGTAGTAGCAGTAGTAGCAGTAGTAGTAGTAGTAGTGATAGTAGCAGTAGTAGCAGTAGTAGCAGTAGTAGTAGTAGTAGTGATAGTAGCAGTAGTAGTAGTGGTAGTGATAGTAGCAGTAGTAGTAGTAGTAGTGATAGTAGCAGTAGTAGTAGTAGTAGTGATAGTAGCAGTAGTAGTAGTAGTAGTAGTAGTGATAGTAGCAGTAGTAGTAGTGGTAGTGATAGTAGCAGTAGTAGTAGTAGTAGTGATAGTAGCAGTAGTAGCAGTAGTAGTAGTAGCAGTAGTAGTAGTAGTGATAGTAGCAGTAGTAGCAGTAGTAGTAGTAGTAGTAGTGATAGTAGCAGTAGTAGCAGTAGTAGTAGTAGCAGTAGTAGTAGTAGTAGTGATAGTAGCAGTAGTAGTAGTAGTAGTGATAGTAGCAGTAGTGGTAGTGATAGTAGCAGTAGTAGTAGTAGTAGTGATAGTAGCAGTAGTAGTAGTAGTAGTGATAGTAGCAGTAGTAGTAGTAGTAGTGATAGTAGCAGTAGTAGTAGTGGTAGTGATAGTAGCAGTAGTAGTAGTAGTAGTGATAGTAGCAGTAGTAGCAGTAGTAGTAGTAGCAGTAGTAGTAGTAGTAGTGATAGTAGCAGTAGTAGCAGTAGTAGTAGTAGTAGTGATAGTAGCAGTAGTAGCAGTAGTAGTGATAGTAGCAGTAGTAGCAGTAGTAGTAGTAGTAGTGATAGTAGCAGTAGTAGCAGTAGTAGTAGTAGTAGTGATAGTAGCAGTAGTAGCAGTAGTAGTAGTAGTAGTAGTAGTAGCAGTAGTAGTAGTAGTAGTAGTGATAGTAGCAGTAGTAGTAGTAGTAGTAGTAGGAGCAGTATTAGTTGTAGTCACTTCAACTCACTAGCCACTTTACTAGTCACCCTTATCTAACTCCATTGAGTGGTCGCTTCATTAGAAACCCCCTACCTGCTTCCACTCACTGGCCACATAATGAGCTCCATCTGTCTTGTAGCCCATCTGTTGTTCAGGTTGATGGACTGTCCTCAGCACATCTCACCCCCCACCTGTCAAAAGCATAGTGTATAATCAATAATCTATAATAAATAATCAGTGTACTGTTTACCGTATTATGCAGATCATGCCGGTTTCAGAGTCGGCGGAGGTCATGTTTTCTATCCTGCTGCTTTCAGGTGAGCAAACCGATGTTCTTTAGTCCCACTTCAGCAGCTTCCTTCTAGCTACTCAACAGCTTCATTACGCTTGACTGTGCATGTCCGAGTACTGTGACCTAAACATTGTGAGCCGGACCACAGGTTTCTGCCTGCTGCCGTCCTGTCTACCTCGCCAGTATCACTTCGTGAAGGAGGCTCGAGGCTGGGCTGAGGCCCAGAGCTTCTGCAGACGCACCTACGCCGACCTGGCCGTCGTAGACAGCATGGAGGACGTGGGCAGGCTGCTGGAGTCCGCCAACGGCACTTATAACGGCTCTGCGTGGATCGGACTGTACGACGATCCCGACAGCAGCTGGAGATGGTCTCTGGACGACCCTCGCTTCTTTGACCCAGGAGAAAAAGACTTCAGGAACTGGGTCATGACACAACCAGGCGTTTTTAGAAGGGAACCGGTTTGCGTGTTGTCGGACGTCGGCATATGGCATCTTTACCCCTGTGAAACCCCGCTCCCGTTTGTCTGCTTTGATGGTAAGCAACCCAAGGCTTAACCCAACACCTCGAACCCTAGATTTATTAATCTGTTCTTAATCGAAAAGCAAAAACTACTATCACGTATTCGGTAGCTGTTTCGCAGATTTCGTGGAATCCCACAGGGTTCAATTCTAGGGCCTATGAAACTGATGTGCGACAGTAGTTTTGAGGGTGAATATCTAAAGTGTGGGCCTATCCGCAGGGTTTTAGGAGTCAGGGCAGTGGTCCTCATTCTTGGCGGGGTTCGGAAGGGGGTGGGAGGTGGGTTTTCGAGAAGAGATCCAGGAGTGTGAAGAACCTTTTCAAGGCCAAAAGAGGTTCTTTACCAGTTGAAATCAGGTCTTCTTTTTTTTCAGGAAGAGAAAACGCCACCAAGAGTTTGGTTCTGATATCCGAAAGTAAAAACTGGACTGAGGCCCAGCGCTACTGCAGGGAGCATCACACGGACCTGGCCAGCATCAGGAACCGCAAGGAGAACTGCAGGATTGCAGACATAGTGGCGAGTACATTTGCTTGGATCGGGCTGCGCAGAACCAGACTGTGGTCGGACCAGAGCGGCTCGTCTTTCAGGTACTGGAAAGCAGAAGATCCGATCGTGAGCTTGGAGCATTTGAGCCCATCCTGCACCGCCGTGTCCTCCGGAGACTCAGGAAGATGGACTGAGGAACGCTGCAACATCCCACTCCCCTTCGTCTGCCAGACAGGTGACGTCTCAGCCGGTCATCAGATACACTGAGCTGAATGTCCTTTAGAACCTACGTTTAGTGGCCAGTTTTACAGACAACTACAGACTGTAGGCCCTTCAAAAAGGAGGTTCCTCGAAGGTTCTTCGGTATCTTCAGTCTATATAGAACCATGACAACTCAAAGATGTTCTGTATTGCGGTTCTCACACTTGTCTCACACGTTCCCTTTAGGTTCAGCTGGCTCCCTTCGTCAGTACCACTTTGTGAGGGAACCTAAGAGCTGGGCTGAGGCTCAGAGCTTCTGCAGATATGCTTACGCTGACCTGGCCACTGTGGATGACATGAGCGACATAAGGAGGCTGCTGGAGTCCATCAACGCCACTTACGTGGGGTCTGCATGGATCGGACTGTACGACGACCCAAAGAACAGCTGGAGATGGTCTCTGGATGACCCTCAGTTCTACAAGGAGGGCGAGAGGGAGTTCAGGAGATGGCATGGGCACCCTCTTAATGAATGTGGAATTGTCTGTGCGCTGATGTTATTCAATACCCATCCCATTTATGAAGGAAAGTGGATCGAGAGACCTTGCACAGAGGAACACCACTTTGTTTGCTACAATGGTAAGAGACATCCTGGACCTGGTTCTGAGCCAAGCTGAACTTTTCTGCTTGTAAACTGGTCTGATCAATTGACTTTGCTATTGCAGAAAGCAACGAGACCACCGAAGCGTACGTTCCCGTAGCGGATCCCAAAAACTGGGCCGAGGCTTGGAGGTACTGCAGGGAGCACTACGTGGACCTGGCCAGTGTCAGGAACCAAGAACAGAACCTGGAGATCTTCAAAAGGACATCTGAGAGCACGCCGATCAAATTCCTGGACGGGGTTTGGGGAGTGTGGATCGGACTGCACAGGATCAGAACGTGGTCTGACGACAGTAACTCATCATTCGCTTACTGGAAGGACGGAGAGCCGGATAACGGCGAGAGCTCCGTGTCTGAGTACCTTAATCAGTACTGCACAGCAGCGTCCTTCAGTCGATCTGGACAGTGGACCGACGAGGACTGTATGAGAGCTCTCCCGTTTGTCTGCTACAGCCGTGAGTCCAGATCCGTCCCTTCTGATCTTGTTAACCTTTTAATGCAAGAATCTGAAATACAATTTTTGTTCTAGTCCTACTAGTTACACCAGGCCTACTAGTCCTACTAGTCCTATTCTACCAGGCCTACCAATCCTACTAGTTCTACCAGACCTACCAATCCTACTAGTCCTATCCTACCAGGCCTACAAATCCTACTAGTTCTACTAGTCCTATTCTACCAGGCCTACAAATCCTACTAGTTCTACTAGTCCTATTCTACCAGGCCTATTAGTTCTACTAGTCCTATTCTACCAGGCCTACTAATCCTACTAGTCCTATCCTACCAGGCCTACCAATCTTACTAGTTCTACCAGTCCAAATAGTTCTACTAGTCCTATTCTACCAGGCCTACTAGTTCTACTAGTCCTATTCTACCAGGCCTACCAATCCTACTAGTCCTACCAGCCCTACTAGTCCTACCAGACCTACCAGTCCTACTTGTCCTATTATACCAGGCCTACCAATCCTACTAGTCCTACCAGCCCTACTAGTCCTACCAGACCTACCAGTCCTAATTGTCCTATTCTACCAGGCCTACCAATCCTACTAGTCCTATCCTACCAGGCCTACCAATCTTACTAGTCCTACCAATCCTACTAGTCCTATCCTACCAGGCCTACCAATCTTAGTAGTCCTACCAGTCCTACTAGTTCTACTAGTCCTATTCTACCAGGCCTACCAATCCTACTAGTCCTACCAGCCCTAATAGTCCTACCAGACCTACCAATCCTAGTCCTAGTCCTATTCTACCAGGCCTACCAATCCTACTAGTCCTATCCTACCAGGCCTACAAATCCTAATCGACCAATTAGTCCTATCCTACCAAGCCTACCAATGTTACCAGTCCTACCATTCCTACTAGTTGTACTAGGCCTATTCTACCAGGCCTATCAATCATACTAGTCCTACCAGGCCTACAAATCCTACTAGTCCTACCAGTTCTACTAGTCATACCAAGCCGACCAGTACTACTAGGCCTACCAGTCCTACCAGTCCTATCCTACCAGGCCTACCAATCCTACCAATCCTACTAGTCCTAATCTGCTATACCTGATGCATCCAATCACAGAGATAAAGAATATGGGAACAGCAGATGTGTGTTTGGTTAGGGCTAAGTCTAAAGGCTACATCTTCAGGAGTGGTGATGTCATTTCTATCCAGTAAATGATAAGTGTATTAGGAGTGTATTTCTTCATGTGTGGGTTTGTCTTTTTTGTGCAGTGAATTCCACAGCTGAGCCGTCGTCCAGTGACTTTGACCCTGCAGGTACGTTTTTTGATACATTTGATAAGTTCATTTAATTAAAAAAACGGAATTTGATTTATTTCATTATTTTAGTTCAAATTGAATAACATGCAGAGTCTGAATACTCTTAAAAAAAAAAGTAGAGAACTAGTGACTAGATCGGACCAGGACGTTCCTACCAGTAATCATCAACCCACTAACACAGCAGGGCAGTAACTACAGGGACTTCTGTACAAACTGGTGGGATGATTCTCTGGTTCGTAGGCTTTTGAAGGGGTAAAATATTTAGAAATGCTTTAAAAAAGAAACCTGAAAATATCACGACGAAATCAAGAGAACTGGAACAAATGAAATATGACGATAAAACAAACAAACAAACAAAAAAAAGTAATGAAAATTTTACTAAATGTTTCGGGTTGTGTGAAGCTCAGGTTTTTGCTTCATTTTTTGGAATTATAGCCTTTTTTTCTGCAAAATAACCATCTCCATTGTATTGGGGCTGGTCCACATAAGTTCTTTTTGGACATAAATGTAATTGTAAATACGTTAATTCCTGGAAATCTTGTATGACGACTGAAAGTGTCTGTTTTGTTCAGATTTCCTTTGCTGCTACTTGGGTAATTCTGACATATGGCATGCCTAGGATGCACAACATAGAGGGATAACCCCACTCTCCTTTATAACATAAAAGTATGCATTTATTTAATAGTTTGTTGTTTGTTTGTTTGCGCAGTGAATTCCACCCCTGAGCCCTCGCCCCCTAAATCCAGTGACCTCAACCCAGCAGGTAAAATTTTTAATATGTTCAAGTTGGTAAATGTGTTCATATATGAATTTTAATTATTGAAGTGTGTTAGTTAATATTTAATAGCATGCAAAGTTGCTCTGAATACTGAATAATAAAACAAAGTCTCTGAAATGGAGACTTGACTGGATTGGAACATCCCTACTAGAAATCCTCAAACGACTGAAATATGAAGGGAAGCGCTACTTCTGCCTCCACTTTAGCCATTGTGTAGTTGTCTTGCATTCTTTAATGCAAGACAGTGATAAAAGAAATGAACTCTTATGAAGTTTCACTGATTCATAATTTAGCTCCACTGAATGTTTTTTTCTGGTTTTGGTTCTGTTTTAATGAAAGCTCTGATTTTTGCTTCCTTCTTTGAAATGATGTCCAACTGCACAGTGAATTCCACAGCCGAGTCCTCGCCTACCCCCTCTACTGAACCCAACCCAACAGGTACAGTGTAATGAGGGGCAATATTTGTGTGCTATTTAGTATCGTCTACCTGTTTAACATTGCCAATGTCACTGGATGCAACACAACCCTAACTTACATAGATCCACACCCATGCTTTACAGTTGGCAAGGTGTTCTTGATTGTGGACTTCATTGCGGTCTTCATGAGAAAAGAAAAGTTTATATTTATTGATTTGTTTGTTCGTTTGTTTGTTTTGCACAGTGAATTCCACAGCTGAGCCCTCGCCCACCCCCTCTACTGAACCCACCCCAGCAGGTACAGTATAATAAGGGTCAATACTTCTGTGCTATTTAGTACCCTCTAAAGGTTTAACATTGCCAGTGTCACTGGCTGCAACACAAGCCCACAGTGTTGACCCATCCCCATACTTTACAGTTGGCAAGGTGTTCTTTTCACAAAATGCACTTGTTTTAGAGATCTCAGAGGCCTGCTCGCCTCTATAAATTAAAAAGTATATATATATATATATATATATATATATATATATATATGTATATATATATATATATATATATATATATATATATATATATATATATATTATTAGTTTGTTTCTTTGTTTTCTTGTGCAGTGAATTCCACAGTTGAACTGTCAACCGTTCCATGGCTTTGCTCATACAGGACTAAGAGCATGCTTATGATCTATGAAATAATAAGCATCATATTCTATAAACAATATTCAAAAATTCTATCATTTAAATCCTATCTTTTAGGGATGTCCAACTGCACTGTAAATTCCACAGCTGAGCTCTCGCCCACTCCATCTACTGAACCCAACCCAGCAGGTACAGTGTAATGAGGGGTAATATTTGTGTGCTAATTAGTACCCTGTAAGGTTTAACATTTCCAGTGCCACTGGCTGCAACACAGCCCTAGCAAACATTGATCCACGCCCACGCTTCACAGTTGGCAGGGTGTTCTTTTCATGAAATGCAGTTCCTTCTTCTCCTCCAAATGTAACTTTGCTGATTGTAGCTAAAGTAGGGGTTCTTCACAGCACTTATGAAGACTCTGAGGCCCGCTGTCCACTATAAAATAAAAGTAAATATCTATATGTTTGTTTATTTTTTTATGCAGTGATTTCCACAGTTGAACCTTTAACCGATCAATATAACAAACCGAAACCAGCAGGTATGTTTCAGAGACATGTATTCGGTAAAATCTTCCAATACAGTGTTTATGTATGTGTTTGTTTATTTTGCACAGTGAATTCCACAGCTGAGCCCTCGCCCACTCCATCTACTGAACCCAACCCAGCAGGTACAGTTTAATGAGGAGTAATATTTGTGTGCTATTTAGTACCCTCTACCTGTTTAACATTGCCAATGTCACTGGTTGCAACACAACCCCTTAGCATATATCCACACCCATTTTTCAAAGTTGTCAAGGTGTTCTTTTCATGAAATGCAGTTCCTTCTTCACAGCACTTTTGAAGACTCAGAGGCCCGCTGTCCACTATAAAATAAAAGCAAATATCTATATGTTTGTTTATTTTTGTATGCAGTGATTTCTACAGTTCAACCGCCAACCGTTCCATATAACGAACCTAAAGCAACAGGTATGTTTTCAAAACACTTAGTCAATAAATTGTAAAATAAAAATAATTATAATTCGCTAATTTAATATTGCCAGTGCCACTGACTGCTAAACAACCCCATAGCATTGATTCATCCCCATGCTTCACAGTTAGCAAGATGTTCTTTTTTGTTTCATATTACGAGCCTAAACCAACAGGTATGTTTCAGAGACATGTATTCGGTAAGATCTTCCAATACCGTGTGTATGTATGTTTTTGTTTATTTTGCACAGTGAATTCCACAGCTGAGCCCTCGCCCACTCCATCTACTGAACCCAACCCAGCAGGTACAGTATAATAAGGGATAAAAACTTGCTATTTAGTACCCTTTAAAGGTTTAACATTGCCAATGTCACTGGCTGCAACACAACCCCATAGCGCTGATCCACCCCATACTTCACAGTTGGCAAGGTGTTCTTTTCATGAAATGCACTTGTTTCAGAGATCGCAGAGGTCTGGTCTCCTTTATAAATTAAAAATTATATATATATTTAATTTTTTTATTAGTTTGTTTGTTTGTGTTCTTGTACAGTGAATTCTACAGTTGAACCGTCAACCGCTCCATATAACGAACCTAAACCAACAGGTATGTTTCATTTGTTTCCAAACTCTCAGAGATCTCAGAAAGGCCTAAAAATGAAATAAAACTATTATATTTATTACCTGTTTGTTTGTTTGTTTTTTTGTGCAGTGAATTCCACAGTTGAACCTTCAACCGTTCCAAATAACCAACCTAAACCAACAGGTGTGTTTTCCAAGTACCTAGTTAGGGATGCTAATCCCTGCTTCTGGTGGTCTTATCAGTCCTGATCTACCACACCTGACATATCCAATCAAAGAGACTGTATGAACAGTATGGTGTGTAGTCAGATTTAGCCTGAATCTTACCTTTGAGGGAGGCTAATGTAAAAGCAGTGTATTTGTTCATATCTGGGTTTTTTTTTGTCCACAGTAAATTCCACAACTGAGCCCTCGCCCACCCCCTCTACTGAACCCAACCCAGCAGGTACAGTTTAATGATGGGTAATATTTCTGTGCTATTTAGTATCGTCAACCTGTTTAACATTTCCAATGTCACTGGCTGCAACACAACTCTAGCATACATAGATCCACGCCCATGCTTCACAGTTGGCAGGGTGTTCTTTTCATGAAATGCAGTTCCTTCTTCTCCTCCAAATGTAACTTGTAATGCTGATTGTAGCCAAAGTAGGGGTTCTTCACAGCACTTTTGAAGACTCTGAGGCCCGGTTTTCACTAGAAAATAAAAGTATATATTTGTTTATTGTTTGTTTTGTGCAGTAAATTCCACAACTGAGCCCTCGCCCACCCCCTCTACTGAACCCAATCGAGCAGGTACAGTTTAATGAGGAGTAATATTTGTGTGCTATTTAGTACCCTCTACCCATTTAACATTGCCAATGTCACTGGCTGCAACACAACCCTAGCATACATAGATCCACGCCGATGCTTCACAGTTGGCAGGATGTTCTTTTCATGAAATGCAATTCCTTCTTCACAGCACTTGTAAAGACTCAGAGGCCTGCTGTCCACTAGAAATTAAAGCATATATTTATATGTTTGCTTATTTTTTTGTGCAGTGAATTCCACAATTAAACCATCAACCGTTCCATATAACGAACCTAAAGCAACAGGTATGTTTTCAAAACACTTCAATAAACACTAGTCAATAAATTGTAAAGTAAAAATCATCATAATTCGCTAATTTAATATTGCCAGTGCCACTGACTGCTAAACAACCCCATAGCATTGATTCATCCCCATACCTAACAGTTGGCAAGGTGTTCTTTTTATGAAATGCACTTATTTCAGAGATCACAGAGGCCTGCTCTCCTCTATTAAATAAAAAGTATAAATATTTTTATTAGTTTGTTTGTTTGTTTTCTTGTGCAGTGAATTCTACAGTTGGACCGTCAACCGCTCCATATAACGAACCTAAACCAACAGGTATGTTTCACTTGTTTCCAAACTCTCAGAGATCTCAGAAAGGCCTAAAAATGAAATAAAACTATTATATTTATTACCTGTTTGTTTGTTTTTTTGTGCAGTGAATTCCACAGTTGAACCTTCAACCGTTCCATATAACCAACCTAAACCAACAGGTGTGTTTTCCAAGCACTTAGTTAGGGATGCTAATCCCTGCTTCTGGTGGTCTTATCAGTCCTGATCTACCACACCTGACATATCCAATCAAAGAGACTGTATGAACAGTATGGTGTGTAGTCAGATTTAGCCTGAATCTAACCTTTGAGGGAGGTTAATGTAAAAGCAGTATATTTTTTCATATCTGGGTTTTTTTTTGTCCACAGTAAATTCCACAACTGAGCCCTCGCCCACCCCCTCTACTGAACCCAACCCAGCAGGTACAGTTTAATGAGGGGTAATATTTGTGTGCTATTTAGTATCGTCAACCTGTTTAACATTTCCAATGTCACTGGCTGCAACACAACCCTAGCATACATAGATCCACGCCGATGCTTCACAGTTGGCAGGATGTTCTTTTCATGAAATGCAATTCCTTCTTCACAGCACTTGTAAAGACTCAGAGGCCTGCTGTCCACTAGAAATTAAAGCATATATTTATATGTTTGCTTATTTTTTTGTGCAGTGAATTCCACAGTTGAACCTTCAACCGTTCCAAATAACCAACCTAAACCAACAGGTGTGTTTTCCAAGTACCTAGTTAGGGATGCTAATCCTTGCTTTTGGTGGTCTTATCAGTCCTGATCTACCACACCTGACATATCCAATCAAAGAGACTGTATGAACAGTATGATGTGTAGTCAGATTTAGCCTGAAACTTACCTTTGAGGGAGGTTAATGTAAAAGCAGTGTATTTGTTCATATCTGGGTTTTTTTTTTGTCCACAGTAAATTCCACAACTGAGCCCTCGCCCACCCCCTCTACTGAACCCAACCCAGCAGGTACAGTTTAATGAGGGGTAATATTTGTGTGCTATTTAGTATCATCTACCTGTTAATGCAGTTCCTTCTTCTCCTCCAAATGTAACTCCAAATGGTGTTCTTTTCATGAAATGCAGTTCCTTCTTCTCCTCCAAATGTAACTTGTAATGCTGATTGTAGCCAAAGTAGGGGTTCTTCACAGCACTTCTGAAGACTCTGAGGCCCGGTTTTCACTAGAAAATAAAAGTATATATTTGTTTATTGTTTGTTTTGTGCAGTAAATTCCACAACTGAGCCCTCGCCCACCCCCTCTACTGAACCCAACCCAGCAGGTACAGTTTAATGAGGAGTAATATTTGTGTGCTATTTAGTACCCTCTACCCATTTAACATTGCCAATGTCACTGGCTGCAACACAACCCTAGCATACATAGATCCACGCCGATGCTTCACAGTTGGCAGGATGTTCTTTTCATGAAATGCAATTCCTTCTTCACAGCACTTGTAAAGACTCAGAGGCCTGCTGTCCACTAGAAATTAAAGCATATATTTATATGTTTGCTTATTTTTTTGTGCAGTGAATTCCACAATTAAACCATCAACCGTTCCATATAACGAACCTAAAGCAACAGGTATGTTTTCAAAACACTTCAATAAACACTAGTCAATAAATTGTAAAATAAAAATCATCATAATTCGCTAATTTAATATTGCCAGTGCCACTGACTGCTAAACAACCCCATAGCATTGATTCATCCCCATACCTAACAGTTGGCAAGGTGTTCTTTTTATGAAATGCACTTATTTCAGAGATCACAGAGGCCTGCTCTCCTCTATTAAATAAAAAGTATAAATATTTTTATTAGTTTGTTTGTTTGTTTTCTTGTGCAGTGAATTCTACAGTTGAACCGTCAACCGCTCCATATAACGAACCTAAACCAACAGGTATGTTTCACTTGTTTCCAAACTCTCAGAGATCTCAGAAAGGCCTAAAAATAAAATAAAACTATTATATTTATTACCTGTTTGTTTGTTTGTTTTTTGTGCAGTGAATTCCACAGTTGAACCTTCAACCGTTCCATATAACCAACCTAAACCAACAGGTGTGTTTTCCAAGCACTTAGTTAGGGATGCTAATCCCTGCTTCTGGTGGTCTTATCAGTCCTGATCTACCACACCTGACATATCCAATCAAAGAGACTGTATGAACAGTATGGTGTGTAGTCAGATTTAGCCTGAATCTAACCTTTGAGGGAGGTTAATGTAAAAGCAGTATATTTTTTCATATCTGGTTTTTTTTTTGTCCACAGTAAATTCCACAACTGAGCCCTCGCCCACCCCCTCTACTGAACCCAACCCAGCAGGTACAGTTTAATGAGGGGTAATATTTGTGTGCTATTTAGTATCGTCAACCTGTTTAACATTTCCAATGTCACTGGCTGCAACACAACCCTAGCATACATAGATCCACGCCGATGCTTCACAGTTGGCAGGATGTTCTTTTCATGAAATGCAATTCCTTCTTCACAGCACTTGTAAAGACTCAGAGGCCTGCTGTCCACTAGAAATTAAAGCATATATTTATATGTTTGCTTATTTTTTTGTGCAGTGAATTCCACAGTTGAACCTTCAACCGTTCCAAATAACCAACCTAAACCAACAGGTGTGTTTTCCAAGTACCTAGTTAGGGATGCTAATCCTTGCTTTTGGTGGTCTTATCAGTCCTGATCTACCACACCTGACATATCCAATCAAAGAGACTGTATGAACAGTATGATGTGTAGTCAGATTTAGCCTGAATCTAACCTTTGAGGGAGGTTAATGTAAAAGCAGTGTATTTGTTCATATCTGGGGTTTTTTTTTGTCCACAGTAAATTCCACAACTGAGCCCTCGCCCACCCCCTCTACTGAACCCAACCCAGCAGGTACAGTTTAATGAGGGGTAATATTTGTGTGCTATTTAGTATCGTCTACCTGTTAATGCAGTTCCTTCTTCTCCTCCAAATGTAACTTTGCTGTTTGTAGCCAAAGTAGGGGTTCTTCACAGCACTTTTGAAGACTCTGAGGCCCGGTTTTCATTAGAAAATAAAAGTATATATTTGTTTATTGTTTGTTTTGTGCAGTAAATTCCACAACTGAGCCCTCGCCCACCCCCTCTACTGAACCCAATCGAGCAGGTACAGTTTAATGAGGAGTAATATTTGTGTGCTATTTAGTACCCTCTACCCATTTAACATTGCCAATGTCACTGGCTGCAACACAACCCTAGCATACATAGATCCACGCCGATGCTTCACAGTTGGCAGGATGTTCTTTTCATGAAATGCAATTCCTTCTTCACAGCACTTGTAAAGACTCAGAGGCCTGCTGTCCACTAGAAATTAAAGCATATATTTATATGTTTGCTTATTTTTTTGTGCAGTGAATTCCACAATTAAACCATCAACCGTTCCATATAACGAACCTAAAGCAACAGGTATGTTTTCAAAACACTTCAATAAACACTAGTCAATAAATTGTAAAGTAAAAATCATCATAATTCGCTAATTTAATATTGCCAGTGCCACTGACTGCTAAACAACCCCATAGCATTGATTCATCCCCATACCTAACAGTTGGCAAGGTGTTCTTTTTATGAAATGCACTTATTTCAGAGATCACAGAGGCCTGCTCTCCTCTATTAAATAAAAAGTATAAATATTTTTATTAGTTTGTTTGTTTGTTTTCTTGTGCAGTGAATTCTACAGTTGGACCGTCAACCGCTCCATATAACGAACCTAAACCAACAGGTATGTTTCACTTGTTTCCAAACTCTCAGAGATCTCAGAAAGGCCTAAAAATGAAATAAAACTATTATATTTATTACCTGTTTGTTTGTTTGTTTTTTTGTGCAGTGAATTCCACAGTTGAACCTTCAACCGTTCCATATAACCAACCTAAACCAACAGGTGTGTTTTCCAAGCACTTAGTTAGGGATGCTAATCCCTGCTTCTGGTGGTCTTATCAGTCCTGATCTACCACACCTGACATATCCAATCAAAGAGACTGTATGAACAGTATGGTGTGTAGTCAGATTTAGCCTGAATCTAACCTTTGAGGGAGGTTAATGTAAAAGCAGTATATTTTTTCATATCTGGGTTTTTTTTTGTCCACAGTAAATTCCACAACTGAGCCCTCGCCCACCCCCTCTACTGAACCCAACCCAGCAGGTACAGTTTAATGAGGGGTAATATTTCTGTGCTATTTAGTATCGTCAACCTGTTTAACATTTCCAATGTCACTGGCTGCAACACAACTCTAGCATACATAGATCCACGCCCATGCTTCACAGTTGGCAGGGTGTTCTTTTCATGAAATGCAGTTCCTTCTTCTCCTCCAAATGTAACTTGTAATGCTGATTGTAGCCAAAGTAGGGGTTCTTCACAGCACTTTTGAAGACTCTGAGGCCCGGTTTTCACTAGAAAATAAAAGTATATATTTGTTTATTTGTTTGTTTTGTGCAGTAAATTCCACAGCCGAGCCCTTGCCCACCCCCTCTACTGAACCCAACCCAGCAGGTACAGTTTAATGAGGAGTAATATTTGTGTGCTATTTAGTACCCTCTACCCATTTAACATTGCCAATGTCACTGGCTGCAACACAACCCTAGCATACATAGATCCACGCCCATGCTTCACAGTTGGCAGGATGTTCTTTTCATGAAATGCAGTTCCTTCTTCACAGAACTTGTAAAGACTCAGAGGCCCACTGTCCACTATAAAATAAAAGTAAATATCTATACGTTTGTTTATTTTTGTGTGCAGTGATTTCCACAGTTGAACCATCAATCATTCCATATAGTGAACCTAAAGCAACAGGTATGTTTTCAAAACACTTAGTCAATAAATTGTAAAATAAAAATCATCATAATTCGCTAATTTAATATTGCCAGTGCCACTGACTGCTAAACAACCCCGTAGCATTGATTCACCCCCATGCTTCACAGTTAGCAAGATGTTCTTTTTTGTTCCATATTATGAGCCTAAACCAACAGGTGTGTTTCAGAGACATGTATGTGTTTGTTTATTTTGCGCAGTGAATTCCACAGCCGAGCCCTCGCCCACTCCATCTACTGAACCCAACCCAGCAGGTACAGTATAATAAGGGTTAATATTTATGTGCCATTTAGTACCCTCTAAAGGTTTAACATTGTCAGTTTCACTGGCTGCAACACAACCCCATAGCATTGATCCACCCCCATACTTCACAGTTGGCAAGGTGTTCTTTTCATGAAATGCACTTGTTTCAAAGATCACAGAGGCCTGCTCTCCTCTATTAAATAAAAAGTATATATATTTTTATTAGTTTGTTTGTTTGTTTTCTTGTGCAGTGAATTCTACAGTTGAACCGTCAACCGCTCCATATAACGAACCTAAACCAACAGGTATGTTTCACTTGTTTCCAAAACTCTCAGAGATCTCAGAAAGGCCTAAAAATGAAATAAAACTATTATGTTTATTACCTGTTTGTTTGTTTGTTTGTTTTTTTGTGCAGTGAATTCCACAGTTGAACCTTCAACCGTTCCATATAACCAACCTAAACCAACAGGTGTGTTTTCCAAGCACTTAGTTAGGGATGCTAATCCCTGCTTCTGGTGGTCTTATCAGTCCTGATCTACCACACCTGACATATCCAATCAAAGAGACTGTATGAACAGTATGATGTGTAGTCAGATTTAGCCTGAATCTAACCTTTGAGGGAGGTTAATGTAAAAGCAGTATATTTTTTCATATCTGGGTTTTTTTTTGTCCACAGTAAATTCCACAACTGAGCCCTCGCCCACCCCCTCTACTGAACCCAACCCAGCAGGTACAGTTTAATGAGGGGTAATATTTGTGTGCTATTTAGTATCGTCAACCTGTTTAACATTTCCAATGTCACTGGCTGCAACACAACCCTAGCATACATAGATCCACGCCCATGCTTCACAGTTGGCAGGATGTTCTTTTCATGAAATGCAATTCCTTCTTCACAGCACTTGTAAAGACTCAGAGGCCTGCTGTCCACTAGAAATTAAAGCATATATTTATATGTTTGCTTATTTTTTTGTGCAGTGAATTCCACAATTAAACCATCAACCGTTCCATATAACGAACCTAAAGCAACAGGTATGTTTTCAAAACACTTAGTCAATAAATTGTAAAATAAAAATCATCATAATTTGCTAATTTAATATTGCCAGTGCCACTGACTGCTAAACAACCCCATAGCATTGATTCATCCATGCTTCACAGTTGGCAAGGTGTTCTTTTCATGAAATTCAGCACCCTTTCCAAACCCACCTTTGCTCATTGCAGTCAAAATGTTATTTTTTATTGTTATAAAATAATAATATGCTAATTTTCATCTTTAGCTTTATGCCACTTGATCAGTCTTTTGACAGTAACAGAAAATTATGTAGAATTATTTTAAAAATATATATTTTTCTTTGCACAGACAGTTCCACAGTTGGACCCTCAACCACCCCATCTAATGAATCTAAACCAGCAGGTATGTGTTAGCGATACACAGCATCATACAGATGTTATTTTGAACATGATATTCATGAGTTTATTAAACAATCTAAGAGTATTTGGGGTTTGGGTTTGCTTGTCCTTTTACTAATTACTATGTGCTACGAGTTCTGCTTACTTTCTGCTTACTTCACCATTCACAGTAACAACAGTTCTGACCTGGGGTGCTCAAATGTTTGGAGACCACTAAATGTAATTAAATTTACTGTATGTAAGATACAACTTTTTTTTTTAACAGACAATTCCACAGTTGGACCCTCAACTACCCCAGATTATAAATTCAATCCAGCAGGTACGTTAAGTGTTGGAGACACATTATCATACATACAGTCAGGTATGCACATGGTGTCACGCAAAGGCATGTTTTTTACGTTATAGTAATGCTAGTAATGTGTATTTCCGGGCTTTATATAGGTAATGTGCACACAGACTCAGGCCTGATTTGCCTTAGAGCAAAGGTCAGTACTCAAGTGGACCTTCCTGAGTCTGAAGTTGAGAAGTTGGTGCTAATGAAGGTGAGTGACGTCTCAGCTGAACTTTATTACTGTATATGGAATCGTCGCTGTCCAATGAAAAACAGGGATCTCCACAAGGGTGACTTTACAGCAGGAGGTTGAGAATGCTCTTAGTCCCTTCGTTCAGAATTATTTAGCCAGTGTAAAGAGCAGCTAGAGGGTTCAAATGGAGAAAACTAAAAACAGACGAAAAAAATAGAGATACTTGGTTTTCGTTGGACAGCATTGGACCATAACTGAATTTCACATGCCTTACTAAGTCGTGGCTACAACTTAATTATCTTGTTCCCATGTCTTAGTAAGTCATGGCTACATCTCAGTTAGTCATTATCTTATCCCCATGTTTTACTACAACTTAATTCTCTTGTTGCCATGTCTTACTTATTATTTTTACTAAGTTATTATCTCATTCCCGTGTTTAACTAAGTCAGGTCTACAACTTACTTGTCTTGTTCCCATGTCTTACTAAGTCATGGCTACATCTCAATTAGTCATTATCTTGTTCCTATGTCTACAACGTAATTATCTCGTTTCCATGTCTTACTAAGTAATTATCTCCTTCCCGTGTTTTAATAAGTCATGTCTATAACGTAATTATCTAATTTCCATGTCTTACTAAGTTATTGTCTCATTTCCATGTCTTACTTAGTCATTTTCTCATTCCTGTGTTTTACTAAGTCATGGCTACAACTTAATTAGCTTATTCCCATGTTGTACTAAGTCGTTATCTTGTTCCCATGTCTTACTAAGTCATGGCTACACCTTTTGTATCTGATTCCCAAGTTATGGCTACAACTTAATTATCTTGTTCCTTAGTCTAAGTAGGGTCATAATCTCATTCCCATGTCTTACTAAGTCATGGCTACATCCCAGTAAGTGATTATCTTGTTCCCAGGTCTTACTAAGTTATGGCTACAACTTAATTGTCTCGTTTCCATGTCTTGCCAAGTCATTACTTCATTCCCATATCTTACTAAGTCATGGCTACAACTTTTGAATCTGATTCCCAAGTTGTGGCCACAATTTAATTATCTAATGGTCGTGCCTTAGCAAGTTGTGGCTGCTCATCTGTTAACAGCTACATATTACTTACATTCTCCTCTGTGTAGACAGTGGATTGGACTGGTTCTGGACTGATATCGTATAATGAAACATTCTGTCAGAGAGAAACAACATAAACAACATCAATATGTTTTCTGTCTTTCTTTTAAGCTTGAGGAGGAAATCCTTCGACTTGGCTTTCCACACAACTTCAGGCTACGTGTGAGGAGCTCTCATAAAATTACTCCATGATGGACAGGAATGTGTGCCTTTGTGTCATGGAATAAAAATATGGAAAAATAGGAGGAAAATGCCCCCACGTTAAAACCGGGCCACTGGTGGAACATCTGTCGTAGACAATTCATCTTTTTTTTTTTTTGTCAAAATGCTTCACAGATGACCCTGCTATGGGAGCGTGGGAAGATGAGCATGTCCTACTAAAACAATAAATAAATAAATAATTACAAAAGCTTGCCAGCAAAGAATAATAAACAAATATGAAAAGTTACAAAGTTATGTCTACAACAAAATGTATATTTGTTTAGTTTTTCTGTTGATTTTTTTATTTTGTCTAGTTCCTAATGTTTTTTTTCTGGCTAGCACTGAAGTAGGGGGGAGAGGGAGGGCCATGCTACCTACCCAGGGGAAGTAAGTCCAGTTATGCTCTCTGGGATTTAGGGCCATGGATGGCTGTGGCATCAATGTGGATCTCCTGAACCAGCAATCTCCTGGTGATTGGGCCAATGATTAAACAGCTGCACCACTGGAAAGCCCAACTTTTATTTATTTATGTTTGTAGTTTAGTAGTTTAACATCAAATTATCATGGGTTATAGTAAACAGTGCCATGTCATTTACTGGAAAACATGATGCCCTCCCTCTTTACCGGCTCTATGAGGAAGCCAGGTCTTCACAGGAAGGTAGTAAAATGGGAATAGGCCACACTTAACACCCTCAAGATGTTAGAGATGCCAGCTAAAAGGGATGATAAAGATGAAAACGGCAGCGTTTGTACTCTAAAGCTTTTATATTTTTGGGGAAAGAGCTTTGACAGTTTGTCTGCACCATGAGACCCAATTCTTCAATGGTCTTTTCTTCCCATGATTGCTTGAACACACTACTTTGAACCTGCCTTCTTGAACATTTTTAGATTTCAACAGCAATCCCAAAAGTGATGGCCAGCTTACGGAAAGTGCATTGTGCTCTAAATCTTCCCAAAAACATTTTTTATCCCTGGTTATTTTCAATATACAGACTTTGGATGATATGTTTATATGTATACCCCCAGTATTCCCACTTTGCCATGGGTATTTTGACTGCTAATGGTGAGACTGACTTTTGTTATAGGGTATTTGCGTTTTTGCATGTTGGTAAGTATAAGAATGTGGGAGTAACCCAACAAGATATGGAACTAGATAGGGAGAACGGTGGGGAAAAACTGGCAATGCTTCGCAAGGAGTGGCTGAATAAGAGGGAGTAATAAGGTTGTTGCAGTCAGAGAGGACCTCTGGTGGAGCGTCACATGTCTTGACTAAGATGGAAACCTAGTTGGCCAATGAAGCTGTTTCTAATCATCTCAGATGTGGAGGTACAGTGGTCATAATTCGAGAAACGGTTGGGCCTTTAGCACCATTCATTTGTCAGCATCAGATATTAGTGTGATTAACGCGACTGATTTCAGTCCATTTGCGCCAGCACCACCATTCACTATTAATAAAGCTCTGCATCCTAGTGCAGATATTTTGAACCACAGTTACGAACATATTTAAAACGATAGTAAGTGATTATCTAATGTATTATATTAATAACCCCCTTGTAACTGTGAGGATGTGAGTCACATATGCAATGAAAAGGGCGGAGTCTACAGATTCAGGAAATGTTTGAACCCTATTTATTCACGGTATTATTACAACATTATTATAAGAAACATCAAGAAACTTCACATTTGACGTAACAGCCACCCCAGAGTGTTAAATATGGTCAATTTCATTGGTTGTAAGGGTGGTTACTTAATAACATAATACCAATGATCAGTGAAAGCTTGTGAAATTCAGCCAGCCCTAAATATTACTGTTAAATTGACTACATTTTTTAAAACACTAAACTTTTTATTGCTATAATTATTATTATAGAGGTACAATTAGCATTCATTTACATTTTATTCATTTATTTTATTTTAGCTTTACTTATTTTATTTTATTGTATTATTTTAGCTTGAATGTTTTTATTTTTAATTGTAGTATTTCAGCTGTAATTATTTTATTTTATTTTATGTTATTTGATTATTTTAGCCTTAATTCATTAGTTTTTAGTTGATATTATTATTGTTATTACTTTTAAATGCTGTTGCGTTGTCAGGCGCTTTGCGCATAAGAATGTCACTCCCGTTTCCACCATGTAAAGTGTAAATTAGCAATAAATCTGTTCTAATCTAATCTGCTCTCGCTCAGTTCCTCACTTTCTGTGGCTAGAGAGCCTATTTTAGTCTCTGGCCTTCCGCTAAATGGTGAGCAGGAGTAATTAAATTACACTGACCTTCAGTGTGTGTGAAGAGGACATACCCTATACTACCACTGTAGCGTCGTCCAGTGGTAATGCAGTAAAGATGGATTTTACCGGTAGGCAATATGGTGGCAGTGCAGTGTGTGTGTGTGTGTGTGTACACTAGCACTTTACCTTGCTTGGGGTTGGCGAACCATGGCCTGACCGCCACTGAATTCTGTTCTGGCTGCAAAACTTCTTCCCCATCACAAAGCAAAGTGTTCTGCCTGAGCAGGTGGAGGTCATCTTAAAAAGGCTCTAGATGGAAAACTGTGTTTATCTTGTCATGGTTGAATAAAGAGAGTTCAGTACGGGAAAGTGACGAACCGTCAATCTCCAACACTTCTTTTTTCTCTTCACTGAGAAGAAAATCCAGCAGAACCAAAATGATCTGAAAGGAAAATAAAAAAAACTGAACAAAAATCAAGCTAACTGTAGTAGCTAATAACTGTAGTGGCTGTAATGGGTGTAGTAACTGTAATGGGTGTAGTAGCTCTAGTGGGTGCAGTAGCTGTAATAGGTGTAGTAGCTGTAATGGGTGTAGTAGCTGTAATGGGTGTAGTAGCTCTAGTGGGTGCAGTAGCGGTAATAGGTGTAGTAGCTGTAATGGGTGTAGTAGCTGTAATGGGTGTAGTAGCTCTAGTGGGTGCAGTAGCTATAATAGGTGTTATAGCTGTAATAGGTGCAGTAGCTGTAATGGGTGTAGTAGCTGTAATGAGTGTAGTAGCTATAGTGGGTGTAGTAGCTGTAATGAGTGTAGTAGCTCTAGTGGGTGTAGTAGCTGTAATAGGTGTAATAGCTGTAATGGGTGCAGTAGCTGTAATGGGTGTAGTAGCTGTAATGAGTGTAGTAGCTATAGTGGGTGTAGTAGCTGTAATGAGTGTAGTAGCTGTAATAGGTGTAGTAGCTGTAATAGGTGTAGTAGCTATAGTGGGTGTAGTAGCTGTAATGAGTGTAGTAGCTCTAGTGGGTGCAGTAGCTGTAATGAGTGAAGTAGCTGTAATAGGTGTAGTAGCTGTAATGGGTGTAATAACTGTAGTAGTTGTAATGGGTGTAGTAGCTGTAATGGGTGTAGTAGCTGTAATAGCTCAGTCAACAAGGCTAGCCCTCACTTTGTCTACCAGACAGATGCCGATGCTTTGGAACTGTCCCCTTCCTTTGAGACGAAGACGTCCCAGTTAGTCCACCGGGATCAGTGCTGGGACCAGTAGCGGTTCAGCATGGGCCCCATATCCTGTAACGATGGATGGAGCCCATTTAGGTTCTCCATTACCATTCACCCAGCATGGATTGTGTATGTCTGAGCCTGTGGAGTGTGGAGCATCTAGCAGACGACTACCCGGACATCCCAGTTAGCCCAACTGGGAACCTGGCTTCCATGGCTTCCATGTTGGCCCCACACATGGATGCCCACCAGGGTGCCACCGATAAGCAGCACTATTAATTAATTAATTAATGGTGTAAAAAGCTGTACATTTTTTATTTAGAGTTTATTATAAATGTGTGTGTGTGTGTGTGTGTGTCCTTAGGCTGACCAGAGGCAGGCTGTTGATGAGAGAGGAAGTGAGTTGCATGTTAAACGCCGGCTGCTTGTTCAGTCTAATGAAAGAGGGAGGGTAGCCTGTATGCTATTAAAATTCTTTAAACACACACACACACACACACACACACACACACACACATACGCACACACACACATTCGCGAAATGTGAAAAGAAGTGAAACATGTTGGCTCGGAGATAAACGTGAGAATGATAATGAGCTCAATAAGCCCAACTCAGCTTCCAGCTATTTAATCTGCACGTTATCCTACGAGGCTTAATCTGAGCTAAATCGCTAACGTGAATTCATGCTAATTTCTCTTTGTTTCATTATTTCTAAATAATAATATTAATAATAATAATAATAATAATAATAATAATAAAGAGCACAGCAGCTTTCCGCTGTTAATATAAATCTAATATTAAAAATGATCAAAGTGATGTGTTACGCCCAGTAAGTGCAGTGTTTAATGGAAAGAGCTTGGTAATGCTGGTCTACCAGTGTTGGTCTTGCTGGTCTACCAGTGTTGGTCATGCTGGTCTATCAGCTTGTTAATGCTGGTCTACTAGTGTTGGTCTTGCTGGTCTACCAGTGTTGGTCATGCAGGTCTTCCAGCTTGGTCATGCAGGTCTACCAGTGTTGGTCATGCTGGTCTATCAGCTTGGTAATGCTGGTCTACCAGTGTTGGTCATGCAGGTCTTCCAGCTTGGTCATGCAGGTCTACCAGTGTTGGTCATGCTGGTCTATCAGCTTGGTAATGCTGGTCTACCAGTGTTGGTCATGCAGGTCTTCCAGCTTGGTCATGCAGGTCTACCAGTGTTGGTCATGGTGGTCTACCAGCGTTGTTCATGATGGTCTACCAACTTGGTAATACTGGTCTTTTAGCCTGGTCATATTAGCCATGCTAATAAACCAACTAAACCATTAAACTAGCTAGGTATGAACAGCTATGCTGGTCAGTTGGAGCTGGTCGCATGTTCCAAATTCCGAATCGGATACTCGCCTCGGCCTAATTTCGTTAACGTTAAGCATTCATTTAACCTTTCAAACAATGGGTTAAGCCCGCCGTTTATAACGAGGTGGCTTAGATGAGTCACTGGGCTGTGATTTGTTAGCATAACCTTCATAATATGCTTAAATTAGCATCCATGCTAGCGGCAAATTTTTTTTTTAGTTTTCATAAAGGATGACTCATGTGACGGGATATTGCCTGAGCCTGAGAGTGGCACACAGTCAAACCTTTCAACTGTGTTAAATAAGCCTGAACTGCATTAGCGCATATTAGCTCACGGTGCTTGCTAGCCAGCCAGGTATCTCTGCTCATACAGCAAAGCTTGAGGACGCCAGTTAAGTCATCTAGGTCAGGAGAATGAGACCTCCAGTATTAGCCTAGCTAATGCTATTTCGATGAAAGCTAATGGTAATGTGATGGTAATTTAATGCCAGCGAGGCTAATGCTACTTCGACAGTAGCGCAAATGCAGATAGCCTTGAAGCAGAGCATTTAGGCTCTATTGAATATGCTGGAAGGATGGTAAATTCCTCCAAAGACAGTTTTGGCACTGTTCGAGTCAGCGGGAAAACACACACACACACACACACACACACACACAGTTCCACCTCTTACTAATCAAATCACACCCTCATTCCTAATGAGAACACCAGCCTTAGCAACCGAGAGCAGAAGTGGAAACAGCAGATGGCTCCAAAGAGCTTCAGACCAGACCAGGGCCACTCTGTATTTGTGTGTGTGTGTGTGTGTGTGTGTGTGTGTGTGTGTGAGAGAGAGAAAGCATGCCTCTTAGAGCTCTATAAGAGCAGCAGCTCTGAAGAGAGAGCTGTGTGTGAAAGCCCAGAGAAGCAGTAGGTCCTACAAAGGAAGCGGATTGGCCACGCATGCTTGGGCTAACCCTCTTACAAGCTTCATTGTTCTATGTACAGTAAGGCCGCCCAATCTGACCAGAACAGTAGGGTAGGATGGACCACCCTCCCCCACCTCTCCCAATTCCTCAGCATGATGCTGATGCATGAAGCACATGTTAGCCTTCACATCACCAGCTCTGGTTGCGTCGCGTGATGGGGATTGTGAGACCCGACTAGTGGGCTAGCCCCAGGGGTTCGGGGTTGAAGGTCCGATCCTGTCTGAATTGCCCTCAGTTGGAAGTGTTTGAGTGAATGGGTGTGTGTGTGGTACCCTGCAACCCAGATAGCATGCCCATGTGGGGCCTGTAGGGTCCCAGGGTCTCACCAGGGTCAGTGATGGGACCAGAAAAGGGTGTTAGGGCTCTAACATGGGCGCTAACTGGGTTGTACACTGCACATAAGGCCTAGAATGGGGCTCATGTGAGATAAGGGTGGGCTGTAACGACCTGGAACACACCTAGCTCATATAATAATAGCGTAATAGCAGGGCAAGGACTGGCACCCTGTCCAGAGTACAGCGCCCAGCGAATAGGCCAGGTCGAATATAGACTATGATATTGATCGTTCCACTCAACAGTAATGGAGGAGTGTGTATTAATTAGTCCTGAGTAGCGTACTGGGTGTGCAGCCTGCTTTCTGCTATCAGCATCCTAATGCCAAACACCTGTAACGCCGTGACCTTTACAGCACACTTACAAGTTCTCAGCGCCATCAAATTTAATTGCTCCACTAGCTGATCTGATTTGGTAGGCGAGGCTGAGGTTGAATTTTCCATTCCACCTTAAATAATGGCACACACACGGTAGGTGAATTGGCTATGCTAAATTGTCCCTAGTTGGTGGCCACCAGGATCAGGGATGGGACCTGAAAAGGGGTTTAACATGGGCCTCGTCTGGGTTGTACACTGCACATGGGGCGTAGACTGGACCCAAGTGAGATTAAGGTGGATTGTAATGATGGGGCATGATTGGGAAGCCCTTCAGTTGGCTGCACTAAGGTTAAGGGCCTTGCTCAAGGGCCCAGCAGTGGCAGCTTAGCAAATGCGAGTATTGAACCAACAACCTAGTGCTCTAAGCCCTGAACCACCACTGTCTAGCTCCTGTACAGGTGCCCTGACCATCCACTTGTCCTGGTCAGGGTCGCAGTGGGTTCTGAGCCTGGACAAGTCCGGAATACACCCTGGACCAAGGGTCCAGATTTTTGGTTTTCCAGCTCAAGCACACCTAAATCAATTCACCTCTTAATGACCAGGTTCAGTAGCTCTGTAAGAGCAGGGACATCAGCTAACTCTGCCCTGGACGGTCCATCGCAGGCTTTAGTATAGCCAATCCACTTATCAGAAAACTCCAGAGCAGGGATTGGACTGTGCGGTCCCCGGGAGTTGCCAATACACTGCCAGTATGTCCTATCTGAAAAACAACACACTTTCCCATGGTCTGCAGTCCCACATGCCTCATTTTGCACTGCGTTTTATCATTTAACCACAAGGTGGCACTAAAGAGTTTCCTGTAGTGCCCACTGTGGGTCAAACATTCCTACCTCCTTGGTAATTACTCTCATCGCTGCTGAGAAAAAGCCCAGCTTAAACCAGTGGGAGTTCCATGCTGGTGTGGGGCTGGTTTAGCTGGTCCCCCAGCATGGTGATTCACCACCACACCAGTGTTCAAAAGCATGCAGTCTTCTAGTTTCTCTAGCGGTGGTTACTGAGCTTGTGTATTTCTTCTATTGTAAATATTGATGGGTTTAATGAGATTGCCCAAGACTGCTCTTCAGTACAGACATCTACAGATGGCCCAGACTGGACAAAGCCTCATCCTTGATTGTGAGAAGCATGGACGTCTACTATAACAGTATTTTGCAAAGTTAAATAAAATAAACACCACAATTTCAGAAGACCACCAGTGTTCTCCTGGTCCTGGAGCCCAACTGCAGTTTAGATTCTGGCTTTTCCAGAACTTTCTAGACCGATCCTGGACAATGAGAGGGCCAGGGCAAGGGGAAAGGAAAGAATGGGGCCTATTTTCCATGCAGTGCAAGACCTCTGGGGGCAGTGTTCTCATTACTTACTCCAATAGTTGCTTCGGGTAATGTATCTAAATTAGAGTTTTATTTTTAAAGGCCCTGCAGGTGCAACTAAACACTCCCGCTGTTCCAGATTCGGCAAGCAGAAATCCTTCAAGTTTAAAATTCGGTTCCTTTCCAGTGTATTTTATCTGGCTCTGTGATTCGGTACTGTATTGTATTCCATTATAGTCTATGTACTGTGATCCAGTGGTTCTCAAGACTGGTCCTAGGGGACACCCAGGCGGCCTACGTTTTAGAACCCAGCGTTTAGGGGTGAGGTATGAAGACCAGAACATGGATCGTAGACATGGATCTCATAGCAGTGTTGAGCTTTTAGTGATTTCTTCCTTCTCAAACATCTTTAATAGATGAAGCATCTTCATTTGGGGTTTTCCAAAATCAACAAAAGGTCAGAAATATCCAAGCAAATATCCCTTAGCGAGTTGCACCTTAACCGGATGCTTCTGGGAGCTTTCAAGAACAAGCTTCTGCCAGAATGTTGGATATTTGACCACTCAAATATTTTGGCAGAATTGGTAGAGTTCGATTGAACGTGTTGGTTCTCTAAGCACCGTCCATATACTTTCGGCATGGATTTAGAGAAGGCCTTTCCAGAAGCTTAGCGCTAACCTAACGCTTTATCCGTTCCACAGCCACCTCCGATGTGTGTTTGAGGTCACTGTCCTGTGGGAACGGCAGCAAGTGTTGGTGTGTCGGCTGCACTCTCAGTGTCGGGAGCTTTGCTAGTGCTAGGGGGCGCTATGGACAAGTGGGTTAATAGGCAGTACCAGACTGGGAGAAAAAAAGGAAACATTCACCCCACCACCCCGTCACACTAACTTGTTTGTCTAGAAATAATACTGATGATTGAAATGACATCACAAGGAGGAAGTGACATCATTTGAGACATCAAAGACTGGTTCTGACATGCCGTCCCTTTAGCGGTATGGCTCCACTGCGGCAAAGTGGCAAAGCAGTTGCTGCTCATTTCTGAATAGGAGTGATTGTGGCCAGAAGTCGCTCTGACGAGTGTGTGAAAGCTGCTGTGTCATCTGTGGATCTGCTTAATTGCGCAAGCTCTCTCGCTCTCTCTCTCTCTCTCGCTCTCTCTCGCTCGCTCTCTCGCTCTCGCACTGCTGGGGAATAAATCAGTCCTGAGGGCGGCTGGCAGTTTTAATCGAGTGAGGTCCCCCTCTCCCCCTCATTCGAGCACACGCACACACCCATGCGCACACGGTAACACTCCCCACTGCTCGATAATTAGTCTTGTTAGGTGGAGGAGGACAAGTGGTGTTTGTGTGTGTGTGTGTGTGTGTGTGTATGTTTCAGGTGTGTGAGGGATTTTACTTTTTTTTTTATAGCTGTCTTTTTTCCGCCCACATTCTCCACCTCTGCTATGCCTGCGTGCCAGCCTGCGCTTAAAATCCATTTACCGCATGCATAAATTAACATTAATGTGACTGCGAGCGCATGCCGTGACACACTCGCAAACTTTTCCCTCCCTTTTGTTTACATAAATACATAACGGTTAGAAAAAGGGTCGCTTAGGCCGCTATCAGGAGTCCTTATTATCGGAAACCTACGCGAATTTATATTCCGGATTAGCCGAGCTGGAATGCGGTTTGTGCAGGAGTGTTCTTTCCCGCTTGTACGTTGCGACGCCCTCGCTTTTAATTCGGAAATAAACTGGGCGCTGACCGTCTGCAGCTGTCCGGAGGGAACTATTTCCTGCCCTGGTTTATGTCACCTTTGGAAGTCATGTTTTTCCACAAGATAAGAGGGACGACTTTTCGGACTACAAGTAGCTACACCTCTTCCCTGTTCTGTGCTTCGGCAATCTATTCCATTCCCATATCCCATATCCCAAGTCTTTATCCTGAAAAAATACCCGTGGTTCCTCAAAACTGCTGCTTGGTGACCCCCGGATGGTCCAGATTCCAGAGCAGATTCCACATATCGGTGGCGGCTTTGTGCAAAATGCACTGTGCAAATGTCCAAAAGCACTCCTCAAGTACAAGTTCTTTATATTCCAGGAGATTCCAGGAGGTTTCCGAGGAAAACTGGGACCCCTAACAACCATGCAAGCACCGCAGACGATCCAGGTTCCAGAGCAGATTCCACGCATCGGTGGCAGCTTTGCGCAAAAAGTACTGTGCAAATGTCTGAAAGCACTCCTTAGGTACAAATTCTTTATATTCCAGGATATTCCAGGAGATTTCCGAGGAAAACTGGGACCTCTAACAACCATGCAAGCACCGCAGACCAATGAACAGCAGATGGACAGCAACTACACAAGGCCTCTTTTCCACTGCAGGGTCAAATGGTTACTCCCATTTGCCGTGTTGCTAAATCAGGACCAGGAAGTGGTCTCATACACAGCGTCTCGGTCTTTAGTTTTGCACTAAAACTAAAAGGCTAATGTAGCTAGCTTACTAATCGTAATCTGCATCCATAAATCACACTCGTCTCAAACCACTCCATGGTGGACAAATATTGTTGGAATCCACATAAACAAGCCTGAGTTAGCTGGAAGAGGTAGCTATATATTGCTAAGAGGTAGACGAACGCGGTAGCTGGGTCCTGCTAATGCCGCATTAGCGCTGTTGGACGAGGCCAGCAGCTGGCCCATGCTAACGCTGTGGTAGTGATGTTTGTCAGAGGCTTGCGAGATAATGGTGGTCACTCAGCAAGCTCTCGGATTGCGTCTTGCAGCAGTTCACACATAGTGGACGGGCCAGCGACCTAGCCTACGAGTGAATGAATGCCAATTTGCCTCTTGCCTTTTGCTTTTGTTGGCGATCTCCAAAAACTACTTCGAAAACAGGGCTAAAATCTCATAGGCATGTGCTTAATTTGAAGTTTAAAATTATTTATTCTGAGCTTTTCATGTGCCACTAGCCTGTACGGATAATGCTACCTTGCTATACCTTGCTAATGTAAGCAATGGAGGGGGGATTCGTAATGTCTTCTTGCTTTATAATATTAGGTCATATTTAGGTATAAATTCAATTTCTTTGTGTAATACTTGTACTGCAGTTGGCTATTGTTAGCCTAACCTTAGCTAGCCTATCTAGTTAGCCAAACAACCTTGGTTCGACTCTTTTCTTAACGTTTGGTCGGCTACATTACTCTGGATAAGGTTGTTTTTCCTACAGTGTCTAGATGTAGACCACAGTGTATATTTTTGTAGCTCTAACGGCCCCAGCTCAGGTCCTGAAGGGCTTAGCAATTAGCTACAGATTTGAATCAGGTGTGTTTGATTAGGGAAAAGGCAAAACAGTGTCGATCACTGGCCTCCCAGGCGTAAAGTTAGAAACCACTCAGGTTCACGATAGCAGATGGGAACAACTCTATCACCGAGGACTAGAATGGAATAAATCCCGTGCCTGACAGCTCTGTTTTTCTAGCACTTAGCCGCGAGCTTTGGGTCATGGCTGCGCTGTTATCCGATTTGATAAGTAAATGACACGGTTGTACTTGAAATGTCTCCTTCCCACAAAAGGAAGATGTTGAAGTGACATGGTGGTGAATCAAGGTGAAGTCAAGCTTAACGACTATTGCCGGTCACCCAGAGCCCAACAGCAGTATGTGATGTCCAGCACTTCCTGGCAAACGTTCGGGGAGGTCTTGCCTGCTGGTGGTAACAGTTGTGGGGTAAAAGTGGCCATGGACTCTACAGTTCAACAGTTTTAGGTAAAATGTGCATTCGGTCATCTTCGCAGCAACTGGACAGATGTTTCTAAAGACGGTTTATATCCTATAGCAGTATTGTTTTTTCATAGTGAGCGTACAGCTGCCAAACATGGTGGAGGTAGTTTCATCAATCACTCACAGTGAGAGCTAGCCAGGCTAAAGTACAGCCTCCAAACCTGGCAGGGGAAGTATCATCAACTCACAGTCAGAGCTAGCGAGGCTAAAGTACAGCTGCCAAATATGGCAGAGGTAGTTTCATCAATCACTCACAGTGAGAGCTAGCCAGGCTAAAGTACAGCCTCCAAACATGGCGGAGGTAGTTTCATCAATCACTCACAGTGAGAGCTAGCCAGGCTAAAGTACAGCCTCCAAACATGGCGGAGGTAGTTTCATCAATCACTCACAGTGAGAGCTAGCCAGGCTAAAGTACAGCCTCCAAACATGGTGAAGGTAGTTTCTTCAACAGCTCACAGTGAGAGCTAGTCAGGCTGAAGTATAGCCTCCAAACATGGTGGAGGTAGTTTCATCAACAACTCACAGTGAGGGCTAACCAGGCTAAAGTACAGCTGCCAAACATGGTGGAGGTAGTTTCACCAACAACTTACAGTGAAACAGGTGTATGTAAGAACAGGGACCTCAAGAATGTCCCAGATTGTAGATAGTAGTCTCATAGTCTGAGCCTCATTCTACCTTTCATTCACAACTAACTGTGATGAGAGGTAGAGAAAGGAAGGGATGGAGCAAGAACGTGAGAGAGACATAGACAGGGAGAGCAGGAGAGAGAGAATGATGGGGGCTGACTGTGACTAACCGTGTTGAGGGAATCTTGCAGGACTGCATTGACCTGCTTTACTGCATGATTCACTGGCTTTCATCTTCAGTTTCTCAATGAGAGGAAGTCGGATAGAAAGCCGGGCAGACAGACAGACAGACATACACTCAGATAAACACTGTCTGAAGATAGAAACCTGCAATCAGATGTTTTGTATCATATTTGAAAAGTATTTAGACATGTCTCAACGGTCAGAGTTCCCCTTATGTGCTCAAGTTCTGGCCAGTAAGAGCACATATACAGTATGAAGCCCCTTGAGTGTTGTGATTAAATCTCCATGAGCATGGCCACCCACCCACACACACACAAACACACACACACACACACACACATACAGTCCTGATTCTCCGTAATTACCCTTGAAATCTCCACAATGTTCATGCTCTATAAATCATTTCTATATTGACCATGCGAGATGCGGCGTCCACGCCTGCGGCCTGGGAGCTCATTTGTCAACAAATTATTTCCCACTTACGTGAGAGGTGTTAAAAGGCCCTGGCATTGCGAAAAGCCACGTTTTATTAAGCGTGCTTCGTACCTTGTGGTTGAAAATCAGCCGTATGACTAGGATAAAAAAATGTGACGCTCCATAATACACCAGTGCTCGGTTCTTCCACCTAAGCGGGACATGTTCTATTAGGCTTGAGCAATGCCATGATTGTTCATAAATGAAATCTAATATTTTTCCCATACTGGAAAAATCAGAAGGGTAGCATTTGTAAGGCTGTGATGACAATCCCTACGTCCTCAAAAGAAGGCAACAGTGGCCTGAAAATGATCATGTGACCCAGCAAAGAGCAAATCTGATGCCAGATTTCTCAAAAAACAAAGGCGTAATGGCCAAATTAGACCTAAATAGAGCAATAAGCTGAAGCAAGTCTTTTAACAACAACGATGTCTTTAAAACTTGGTCTTATGCTGGTCAAGCACTTTGGTCATGATGGTTGACAAGATTGATCATGATGGTCATGCTGGTCGACCAGTGTGGCCATGATGGACCAACGTGGTCATGATGGTCATGCTAATAAACCACCTTGGTCATGGGGTTGACCAACTTGGTCATAACGGTCATGGTGGTTAACCAGCTTGGTCATGCTGGTCAACCCCTTTGTTCATGATGGTCGACCAGCTTTGGCATGATGGTCATGCTGGTTGACCAGCTTGGTTATAATGTTCATGCTAGTCCACCACCTTAGTCATAATGGTCAGGATTGTTGACCATCTTGGTCATGATGGTCATGTTGGTCGACCAGCTTTGTCATGATGATCGTGATGGTAGAACAGCTTTGTCATGATGGTCGTCCAGCTTTGTCATGATGGTCATGTTGGTTGACCAGCTTTGTCATGATGGTCGTCCAGCTTTGTCATGATGGTCATGTTGGTTGACTAGCTTTGTCATGATGGTCGTCCAACTTTGTCATGATTGTCATGTTGGTTGACCAGCTTTGTCATGATGGTCGTCCAGCTTTGTCATGATGATTGTCCGGCTTTGTCATGATGGTCATGATGGTAGAACAGCTTTGTCATGATGGTCATGCTGCTCAAACTCAGAAACATACCCTATGCTGGCCAAGAGCTGAGTTTGCCAACCGGCTTGATCAGGCTGTTTTTTTCCCAGCAGGATACTGACTGGTGTCTGTGTGTGTACCCACCAGTTTCCAACACACAAATGCAGCTTTACAAGTAAATGTGTGTGTGTCTGTGTGTGTGTGTGTGTGTGATTAGCCAGGCTGAGAGCAGGTATTGAGCAGTTGGTTTAATGGCTGCGAACCCCCTGCAGTGTTGAATCTGCTGCAGAGGAGGGCAAGCGTGTTGATGAAAGAGAGAGAAAACATGAGGGAACACACTGCGCTCATTCACTCCCGGAGACAGTGGCGTGATAAAGGAGGAGGAGGAGGAGGAGGATGAAAAAAAACCCTGCTCATACCCTCCATCCTTCCTCCCTCTCTCTGTCTCTCTACCCTTGACTCACTCTCTCTCTCTCGGTCTCTCTTTCTGATCCTCTCTCTTTCTGAAAGGGAATTTGGTCCTCACATACACACTAAGGGATAGAAAGTTTAAAATAATTGATGGTAAGTGCTGTCATCCCATGTGCATTAATGCTTTCTACAAAGCAGTATGATAATAATGATAATTAATAATGTATCATGATAAACTAGACAATAGGAATAAAATTAAATATGAATATATGAATCAAAATCAATCTAAAAACTTTAGATTAATGGATTAATGGGGCATTGAGGAAATGGGGTGGAGTAATGGGGCATTGAGGAAATGCTGTGGAGTAATGGGGCATTGAGGAAATGTTGTGGAGTAATGGGGTGTTGAAATGGGGGTGAAGTAATGGTGCAATTAGAAGATGTGGTGGAGAAATGGGGTGTTGGGGAGATGTGGTGGAGAAATGGGGCACTGAAATGGGGTGGATTGATGGGGTGTTGAGGAGATGGGGTGGAATAATGGGGTATCGAAATGGGGTGGAGTAATGGGGGAGTGAGGAAACGTAGTGGAGAAATGGGGCATTGAGGAAATGGGGTGAAATAATGGGGTATTGAAAGGAGGTAATGTAATGGGGTGTTGAGATGGGGCGAGGAAATGGGGTGTTCAGGAGATGAGATGGAGTAATGGGGCAGTGAGGAGACGTGGTGGAGAAATGGGGCATTGATGAGATGGGGTGAAGTAATAAGACGTTGAGATGGGCTGAAGTGATGGGGTGTTGAGAAGATGGGGTGGAGTAATGGGGTGTTGAGATAGAGTGGAGAAATGGGGTGTTCAGGAGATGAGGTGGAGTAATGGGGTGTTGAAAGGAGGTGGAGTAATGGGGTGTTGAGAAAATGTGGTGGAGTAATAGGGCGTTAAGGAGATGGGGTGGATTAATAAGGCAATAAGATGAGGTAGAGTAATAGGGTCTAAACCAGCAAACTCAAGAGCTAAGCTGGAGCCACCACGGCAGGGGTTTCTAATAAAGTGGCCAGTAAAATCCTCTATTAAACAAAAAGTTTAATATTTTCTTCCAGTATTCCCGAGTCATGTGACTGCTGCTTACATACACCCATTCATTTGTACACTGATGAAGCAATAGGCGTCCCTTCGTTACAGCTAACACGACGGCGGTCCAGTGAGCCGACGTCCAGGCCTGAGTAGGCTAAATGAGGAGAACACCGGATGAATAGCAGAAGATACGCTGTCCACAGTGTGAATGTCTCATTTGGGCAGTTTTGGGCACATTTGTGACGCCATCTTCATACTGCCCCATTGCTCCATCTCCCTTTGTTCCCACTCCTCTCCTGACTCATCCACGCTTGTTTTTCTCGCGATTTTTCCTCTTGTTTTTGTCATTCAGCCCGAAAAACATCTTAAGCACAGTTGACGTCCCTTGGGGAGGGGAAGGCGGAGGACGCTGTTGTTGGTGCTCCAATTTTGGGGAGTTTGTGTGGCCCTGATTGTCTGAACTGTGAAAGTATCTTAAAAACACTTATTTAATATTGCATCGGAATGGGATCAGCGGCTTTCTGGAGTTATACTTCACTGTCTTCTGTCTGCAGTCAGATTTCTTCAGCAGTTTGTCATTTCTTGCTACATAACACGCCATGTTGGAGTTTTCAACCACTGGAGGAGCATCAACTTGCCCTACCCAGCTGATTAGGCTTTGTCCATGGGTTCCATATCGGCCCCATTTATGGTGTCCCACAAGGGTCAGTGATGGGGCCTGGAGGGTTTTTTAAAATGGGCTTTCCAAAACATCAGGCAAGTCCTGTGGGCTGTTCCTAGTATGCAGTGGTCAGTATCTACCAAATGCTCCAAAGGAAGGACAGTCGTTGAACCGTTGACAGCGAGGGTGGTGGGCTCCCAAGGCTCACAGATGCTCACAACTTACAGGATTTACAGGCCTAAAAGTGTTCAGCTACCACAGGACACCTTTAAAGGGCTTGTGGAGGCCACGCCTTGACAGGTCAGACGTGGTGGACCTCCTCAGTATTAGGCAGTAACTAAATATGGCTACAGGTTGTGGATCCCAGTGATATGTCAGGGACATAAGGCTTGCCAGTTGGTCCCATCACCTGTTACCAGGCCCTATCCCAGAATGTACTTGGAATATAGGCATGTAAGTTAATTGGGGCATTCCATAACGCTTCCATAAAGCGCAGGTGACCCACAATGATCCGTCGGTTCTTTCCAGGTCATCGGTACCGTTGTTACATCCATGCCAGCCCACGCACTGCTGTCTCCCCGCTGACCCCCTTCAAAGACAGAATATGCAACATCACGCATTTCAATCAATTTTACACATTACTCCGCTCCGGCGCGCCGATTTTGTGCTTCATCGGCAGTCCCGGGCTGCATGACTCCACTCGTCTCCTTCGAATTTCTGTCAAAGGACAGAATGTTCCCAGTCCTGCTTTTCAAACTGATGTGCAGCTTTATTCCCGGCCTGGTGTCCAACCTGCAGATAACTGAAGCAGGATATTCTGTATTCGCTCAACTCCCAGACAGGCAGTACAGACTGATGTGCTAATTATTTGATTGCGAACAAACCCTTGAAAAGTGCAGGAAAGTCTCCTGTCTAGCTCAACCCCCAAAAGAAGCTCCTCTGGGTGTAATTAGGAAGATTCACCGCGTATTACCGCAACGGATATGCCAGTGCTGGGGCGCGTGCAGAGGGGGTGTCTGACTCGTACTGTTAACCAAAATGTGCAATAATTCCATACACAAGTCCCACAAGGGTCAGTGATGGGGCCAGGAGGGTTTACACATGCGCTGTCCAAAACATCAGGCAAGTCCTGTGGGGGTGTTCCCAGTATGCAGTGGTCAGTATCTAGGAAAAGTGCTCTAAGGAAGGATGACCGTTGACAGCTTGGGGATGCCCAAGGTTGCTGGTAATGTCTGAAGGTCTGTTCAGCTACCACAGGACACCTCTAGAGGTATTGTGGAGGCCACGCCATGACAGGTCAGAGCTGTTTTGACGGCACAAGAGGGACCTACTCTATTTTAGGCAGTAACCTTTCCAATGAAGAAGGCTACGGGTTGTGCCCGTGGAGGGGGTGTCTAATTCGTACCATTTACAAATCTGCAACAATTCCAGACGCCGTTGGCAGGCCGAACAAGTTCATGCTCCAGAAGTCCCACAAGGGTCAGTGAAGGGGCCAGGAGGGTTTATACGTGGGCTGTCCAAAACATCAGGCAAGTCCAGTGGGGGTGTTCCCAATATGCAATGGTCAGTATCTAGGAAAAGTGCTCCAAGGAAGGACGACCGTTGAACCGTTGACAGTAAGGGTCATGGGCGCCCAAGGTTGCTGGTAATGCCTGAAGGTGTTCAGCTACCACAGCACCCCTTAAGAAGTCTTGTGGAGGCCACGCCTTGACAGGCCAGAGCTGTTTTGATGGCACAAGGGGGACCTACTCAATACTAGGCAGTTACTTTCCAATGAAGAAGGTTACGGGTTGTGCCAGCAGAGGGGGTGTCTGGCTCGTACCATTTACAAATCTGCAATAATTCCGTACGCTGTTGGCAAGCCGAACAGGTTCATGCTCCAGAAGTCAGCCAAGCGAAGCTCTTCGTGTTCTGGAGGTGTGAAAAAGGAGGTCATAGGTTGCGAGACGTATGCTTTGCTGCTCTGAGATCAGAGTGGTTCATTAAGATGCAAGGTGGGATTTCACAGTTTCCCATGGAGTACCCGTCCATTAATCAGTGGCCACAAAGTGTTTGTCATCCTTCGTATAATTACGCTAAAGGTTTAATGACGTTTGCTTAATGACTGTGAGTGATGTTCGGAAAAGTTTTTCTCACCTTGCATTTTTTAATAGACCCATAGAGGATGTATTTGCAGCCAAATGTGTGTACTCTCGCAACAAGGACCAGCGGATAGAGGTACGGAGGTGACAAGAAAACGACACAAGGGTTAATGATGAAGAAGGGCTTCAGAAAGCTCCAGAAAGGACTGTAAGGTTGCAAAACAGGCTGGAACGCTCCAGAAAGGTCCAGAAAGTTTCAGAAAAGGACTAGAATGGTCTAGTATGACCATGTGATGATGAGGGAGAGAAGCAGTAGAGTTCAGGAAGAGCACTCCAGGTAGAATCCAGAAACCCTCCAGAAAAAAAACAGATGGTTCTAAAGAGAACTGGAACAGTTTTGGGATAGACTGGAAGAGTCCAGAAATGACAAGAAGATTTTAGACTGGACTGAAAAGGACAGACAGGTCCATATGTCCATCTTACAGAAGGATCTAATACGCTATCTAATACAGCAGTTGGAGTCAGAGAGAGCACAATGACTGTGCAATTGACCGGGTGGGTAGATGGAGTGGAGCTAGGGATCTTCCACCATTTGTAAAATCTCCAAGTTAATCTTGCTAAGCATTTTAGCTAGCTGGCTAGCTACTTACTTAGAAACTTTTGGTGGTGGTTGCGGTACCAAAAAAAGGGTGTAGAGCGGAGTAGTGTAGGTGCCATGCAGTTGCTATAAGTGAGCAAGGACTGCCTGGAACTTTTCTGATAGAGTCACCATTGGGGGATACTGGGTCAAAACTCTGAGGTGGTTCATAAGTACAGTCTGAAGTACAGTCTGTGCCTGCTGAAAATAATGTCTGACCAAGGGAGCCCTGAGCTGGAGTTTAGGTGGGGAATGGGGTGATTCGATTTTAAAATGGGCATAAAATTAGCATATTATGAGTGAGGAGTCACTGGTGAGTCTTGGTCTACAGTTAGTGTGTCCTGAATTAAAAGGCCCTGGGTCTCAGAGCAGCGATGCAGGACCAGATCACTGGCGAATGTGTTCATGCAAGAGCTCTGGGATAGCATAAATCTTCCTTCAGCGAGCGCCACTCCTCTCACTCTCTCACTCATCCCACGTCTGCCGCCCTCCCTCCTGACCGAGCCTTTCCATCTGCCTTGTCTCTGGGACATAAAAGCTCCATTTTGTCATCCATCAGTGGAAGCGGCGTTGTTGCACCTGTCTCTTTTCACCTGTCTGACACCCTACCCCCGCTTGCATACGCTCACGCCATACTCGAGCGTTGTAGGGAAGGTCATTTAAGATCACTCTGAAGAAGCCATCTGCAGAAATCTCTCGCCCGGGATGGAATATTCCAACCATGGCCACCAAACTCTATGATAAGTAAGAAGAGACACTTTGACAAGAACCAAACTGTGACATTCTAGACGACTGGCTCAGAACATCTCCAAAACATTGAGTATACAAGTCTACCGTTCCCGGTATGCAGCGGTCATGACCTACCAAAAGTGCTCCAAGAAAGGATGCTTGGTAAACCATCAACAGGGTTGTGGGAGCTGGATGATCATTGATCTACATTGGGATTTGAGGGAAGTATCCTTAAGGAACTTTTGGAGGTTCTTCAGTTTGGAACTGTTTTGAGGAACCTTCAAGAAAGGGATTTTAGAAGAAAAGGTTACCTAAAGGTTGACAGAAGGGCTACTGTGGCACAAGTCCAGAATCCCCTGCTGCACATGATCAATGCATTACCCCGAAATGGTCAACAGAGTGCCCATGCTGACACCTGTCCACATCCGGTCCCAGGCATGTGGGGTCCATTTACCTGAGGAAGGGATGGACTGTCTTTGGGAGTGGTTTGAGGAGCTTGACCCGGCCTCCAACCTTCCCAGATCTTAACCCAGTCCATCTTTGGGACATGCTGGAACATCAAGTTCCGTCTGCAGATCGGGACCAACAGAATATCAGAGGACCTTCACTTGTATTTCTTGGGTAGACAATCAGGTGCCTTGTTCTTTCTTCAGGAACAAATCAGCTGACCTCCTGCTTAAATGAGGCATAAAACACGGTTCTCGATCGACGGCCCCCTGAAGAGCGGAGCCAAGAACTCGATATCGATTCAACTTACAAAGTGACGAGGGTTCCCCAAGCGGGAGAGCAGTTAAGATAAGCTGAAGTGTCTAGAATAATTGGCATAGAGTAGTACATGCATTCATTGTACGCCAGGATGATACGACTAACGTAAATCTATCCTACCCAGACCACCTTCATTTGTGCCCATGTTAGCGTGGTCATCAAGACCCACTTGTGGACCCAGCCGAGTCTAATGAGGCTCTTCATTAGCCATGTGTGAGTGCGGACGCCCCCAGGCAGGCGGACAGACCAGCGGCAGGGTCTTAGTTTTCACACACTTAATTAAAAAATAAAGAAATACCGGGAACAAGGTTCTTCTCCATTACTCTGCCTCCTCCTCTTTTCAGCTTCGTCACTACAGCTCCATCGCCTCGTCTCCAGATCTTCCCCACTACCTCCCTATCTTCTCTCATTGTTCTCCGTTTACACCTCCTCCTCTCCTCTTTTCATCTCCACTGATCTCCTCTCTTATCAGTTCTTCGTCTCCCCCGTCCTTCTTCGCCAAATCTCCTCCTCCTTCTCTCCTGCTACTTTTCCTCTCTTTTCTGTGCTCCTCCCTTCCCCTTCCACCTCCTCTCTTCTCCACCATCACCACACGCCTTCTGTCCTCTTCAGATCTTTCCGTTGTCTTCCGTCCTCCTCTCTCTTTTAACTTTAGTCTCATCTGTCCTGTCCTCTCCTCTTTTGCATCTATCCTTTTCTCCTCCCTTCTCCTTTTGTCAAATCTCCTCCCGTTGTCTCTCCTGCCCTGCAATCTGTGTTCCTTTCCCCTTTCCTTTAAACTTCTCCTCCTGTCTTAAAACATTTGTCTCTTCTGTCCTGTCCTCTTCTCTTTTGCAGCTGTCCTTTTTTCCTCCCTTCTCCTCTTGTCAAATCTCCTCCCTTTCTTCTTCTCTCCTTCCCTCTCATCTCTTCTTTCCTCCAAACTTCTATTCTTGCCTTTTATTCTCTTTTCTGTGCTCCTCCCTTCTGCTTCCACCTCCTCGCTCCCACGTCTTCTCTCCTTTTTAGATCTTCCCGTTGTCCTCTGTCCTCCTCTCTCATCTACCCTGTTGAACCTTCTCTATTCTTTACTCCATCCATCGTTCCATTTCTCCTCCCTTCTCCCTTTGTCAGATCTCCTCCCTTTCTTCTTCTCTCTTGTCCTCTCATCTCATCTTCTCCTTTGTCTCTTTTCTTTTCATCCCACCTGTTCTTCTCATCTCCTATCTTCTCCACTTTGTCTTTTCTCTTCCCTTCTCTCCTGCCCTCTTGCTCTGTGCTCCTCCCATGTGCATCCACCGCCCCTCTTCTCGTCTTCTCCTCCGTCACCACATGCCTCTTCTCGTTTTCAACCTGTGCTCCACCCCTAACCCCACCTCAACCTAAACCTTAAACCAAACCCCTCCATCTTTTTTTCCTTTCCTTGATCTTCTCTTCTTCTTACTTTTGGACTTCTCTCTTCTGTTCTTATCCCATCCCTCATCGTCTCCTCTCACCATTCCGTTTTGCTCCACCCTTCTCCTTCTCTTTCATCTCCTCCCTGCTCTTGCTCTGTTTGCACCTGCCCATGGTTCTCCTCGTCCTACCTCCTTCTTCCCTTGCCTTGTTTCATCTCCTTCCTCTCATCTCCTCTCTTCTCTCACCTTTCATCTTTTCTTCTCACTCCCTCCCTCTCCTCTCTTCTCTCACCTTTCATCTTTTCTTCTCACTCCCTCCCTCTCCTCTTTTCTCTTCTCCTACACCTCTTATCTCACCTTTCCTCCCCTGTCCTCTTGTCCCTCCTCTCCTCCTCCGTACCCCACTCTCACCAATGTGTGGTGTTGTGTGGTGGGGAAGCAGGGGGTGTACCTGTGTCTGTGCACCCCCCGCCGTCTCCCACCTGTCTCACCTGCTGTCCCAGCCAGGTCGTCTGGAGGACACTCACAAACTCCGAGCCAGTAAATGTGTGAAATCCGCCGTGACAGAAACGGTGTGTGTGTCTACATGATGAATGTGTCTTTCTTCTCTCATGAGCTTAATAAAAGGAAGCATTTAGAAAACTATGTTAATTATCTCATCACTGCGATAATTGGAAAAATGCTGAGAATTTTTTGGCATGTCATAACTCCAGAAGGCAAAATAAGACCACTGGTACTCCTCAGAATGCCACTCCTCTCTGAGAACGGTCTGGGCGTGGCCTTCTAATATTCTAACAAAAGTGCATCATCACCGGCGGACAGAATTCGTTCATGTTGCCATGGCAACGCACACAGCCTTGAGACGGAGAAGTTACGGAGAAGAGTTACAGCTCGTATACAGACACAAGCTCGAGCCACAACTGGGGGGAGCGGCTGCCTCGGCTGCCCATTTTGTCCCTTGCTGTGCTGGAAAGGCTACTGGGTACTGGTAGGGAAGCATTTAGCGGATCTCTCTGGCTACGGTGCTGCGCAGGAACCTCCCGTTCGTCCTGGCACCCGGACGTTAAATTCTGCGGTGAACGGGAGAGGCGACGGCTGCTCAAGCCCCAGTTGCTGGGTTGGCTTCCGAGGTTTAGCCTCAGCTCTCCAGGTTGGTCAGTCAGGAAGTAGCTTTTCATGACATCCACTACCACCATTATGTTTGACTCTTTTGTCTCTATACTGCCCTCTATTGGACTTACTGCTTACGTCTTCATTATCGTACGTTAAGGAAGCACAAGAGTACGGCCGATTGGTTGGTTCTGGTTATCAACCCTGGCAAGAAAAGGGCTCGAAGCAAAAGTTTGCGCACCCTGCCTGGTCAGCACGTAGTAACACCACCTTCTTTTGGCTAGGAGTCTTTCAGTTCTCCCGGCTGAAGGCTTCAAATTCGGTGAGATTCTTGCGTCATCTGGCTGCACTGCTCTTTTGAGGTCTAGCCGCAGATCTTAGATGATGTTTAGAACGTCTAAAGGGACTTTGGCCTCCTGTCCGGACCATAACTGTGAGCAGGCATGTACCGCCTGCCGCCAGCAAAGTAGGAAAGCTGGTGGGGTTGGAGCAAAGAACTCCAAGCCCCAGAATTCCCAGCGGTAATCAACGCTGACCAGACCCACCTGTGTGGCACAGTATAAATACACCCAGCCAAACACAATTCCCCGTCGCACCTTTGTAGAGGGGCGAACGGTAACAGTGGGTTTAAGTTGCGAACAGAAAAGTGAAAAGTTGTGAAGAGAAAAAAGAAAAGTGAAAAGTTTAAGTTGTGAAAAGAGAAAAGCATTTGAGTTGCTGTCTTTAGTTTGAGTAAACATCACTCCTGGTTTTTCCTTGGTTTGTTTTCCCGCCATTTTCTTTGTTGCTTATGATCAGTGTTTATACTGCCACCCCTCACAGCTGTGGTGGCACAGTGGAAATACACTGGACAGAGGGGCAGTTTCATTTACTCATAATACAACTGCACTTCAGTCCAAACCCCACACCACACCGTAACAATAATCTCGCTTTTGGGGTCACTGAAAATCGAGCTTTTTGAAGACGCTAAAAGTGTCGCCGAACCAGTGATCCTCAGATCATAGTGCAGCGCTGCATGGTCCCCTGGGTCATTTGGAGACCCGGTCAAGAGTGTCTTTAAAGGAATCGAATGAGACTGGGGGTCTCCGTTACCACACCGAAGGTGCCTTTTAAGCTTGCGTTGGTTCGGACGGTGAAAGCCCAGATTATCTATTCAGCCACTGTACTCAAACCCCCCATGACTGAAACATGAGATTGCGTCGCGTCTGAATGTCAGAGTTCCCCTTTAACGGACGATCCGGCTCGTGTAAACACTGCGGCTGGGAAACAGGAATGATGAGATTATTTTGCTCCAAATGTCGGGCCGATCCGTCGTGGCTCCTTTGAGTCACCGTCGCCATGGACACGACCTTTCACACGGCACCGTCCCGCAGGAGGCCTGGCCGAGACGTCACCGAGCTCAGACACAAACACACATTCTTTTCTCTGCCACCACACAAGATCCTTTAATGAGTCCTGGTGTCTTCTCCACACTGATCTAATTAATTAACAGCTAGCTCTCTCACTCTCTCTCTCTCTCTCGCTCTGTCTCTCTATCTCTCTCGCTCTCTGTCCATCTCTCTTGCTCAGTGTTTCTCTCTCTCTCTCTCTCCAGTCCCTCCACTCCAGCAGAACCCACAAATAAAGCCATTAGCCGCACAAGGTGACCCCGCGGCAGCCTGGAGACACACAGCACAGATCGCCATTAAAGACTAGATTTCAGCCAAATACTAAACCCCCCACCCCACCCCCCCCGTCTGGACGACTGTCTACTGGACGACTTGTTTACTGTACGCTACTGTAACTCACACAAGTGGACGAGCACATATGGCCACACATAATGAATGCTCACAGAGTTCACACGAGGTCCTCTATATACGGGTACGACTGCAGAGTGTACAGCATCTGTTACTGTAGGCTGGAAAAGCTGTTGCTAGGTGATTGCCTGTCCTGTCCGCACGGACGCTGACCTTGATGACCAGCGTACGTATCGTGCAGTTAGCGGAAGCACAGGGCAGGGTTTTCTATTATAGTAGCCAGCGAGTGGAAGTACAAGGTAGTAGCTGTGTCCAATAAAGTGGCCAGCGAGTGGGAGCACAAGGAAGTAGGTGTTTCTAATAAAGTGGCCAGTCAGATCCTACAGGATAGTAGGTGTTTCTATTAAAGTGGCCAGCGAGTGGAAGCACAAGGTAGTAATTGTTTCCAATAAAGTGGCCAGCGAGTGGAAGTGCAGCAGTACAGTTGGCGTGTCGTTTGTTTTCAGTTCACTGAACCTTTCATGTCCTCATTAGCTTTCACATATTACATTGTTTTGATCATTCCCACTAACCTAAACTGTCTGAATTTTCAAAGGAAGAAAAGATCTAACAAATGCCTTGCCTTAAGTTTTACGGAACATCAACAACGATTTAAAGCCATCAAAGCTCAGCACCCAACTGACCTTGTTCTCGCCAGTACATATCGCCTCCCACTTAAGCTGTAATTACAGTTATCTTCTCAGGCCAATTAAAGAGCGTTTATCTAAATCCAGAATGTAACGTGTGGATCTATATACCGAGGGCGATTTGGAGGATTCCGGCCCAGAAGAAATTCTTCCGTGCACCCTCTTGTCATTATTACATGGCAATGTGTATACCATTCAAAAGTTTGATAACACTTTTGTATCGAATTGGGGGGGTGTGTTATGGCATAATGACCTAATCACACAACCAGAGCTCTTAAGGCCCTTATATAACCCCATTCCTCAGTTCCCACCCTGTTCTGGGCTGTCTGATACTCCCTGGAGAAGTATCAGCTCATCAGCTCATCACTAGCTCTTAACTCTCAGAAAAAAGAAGAGTTGGCATCGGGGGCCACCTTATGACCTCCGCTTTCCTTATAGGTCCCTACATCCTCCTTTTCATCCATCACCGGTGGGAGTAGGGGTGTCTGGCGTCCGACTTCAAGCCAAAAATATTCCCCACAATAGAGTCCACCCTCGCGTTCCTGATTTCTTCCCTTAGAAATGAATGGGGTGCAACACCATAGCAACCACCTAGGATAGCATAGCAACCACTTTTGGAAGACCAAAAAAAACAGAAGGGGTCAAACATGGGTAGACAGGGTCTGATCAAGGGTCCGCTACCTATGTAGCGACCTATAAGGAAAGCGGAGGTCATAAGGTGGCCCTTGATGCCAACTCTTCTTGTTTCTGAGAGTTGAGCGCTGGTGATAAGGCTGATGGAGCTCAGCTACGTCTCCACCGAGTATCAGACAGCCCAGAGCAGCGGCTGAGCTTCCGACACAAGCGCTGACCATAAAAGCTGGTGTCTGAGAGGGGTTAAGTGGAGCAACTGGTGCTGGGTTTGGACTCGTAGTCGGCTAGCTAGGCTTAGCTAAGTTAGCTAGCAGGCTAAAAACACCACAACACAGGCCGTGTTCCAGCTAACCAAGGCTTAAATCCACCTGTTTAGAGGACACAGCCTTATATCTGAGAGCGCAGAGTCGAGGGAGCGGTCTTAAGGAGGGGTTTCCACTGTTGTGAGGAACAGTTAGTAGACTACGGTTCATCCAGGTTTACTTGCTTTACTGGCTTTCAGTCGACTCTTTATCGCTAAACTCGTGACTACGGTGGGCTTGCTTGTTTTTTCCCCACCTGTTTTCAATCAGTGAGGTTTTGGTTGAGGTTTAGGTTTCGTTCTTGTTGAATTCGTTCTGGTTGAATTGGCCTTTTGCCAGGGATCTGTAAGGCTTGGCCAAGCTGCTAACGGTTGCCACGTGAGGACGAGTATCATACAGCACCTGCTCAGCCTTCCAGATTTGCATGAGGCGTCCTGCCTGACTGACGGGAAATAGCGCCCTTGATTACAGAACCAACTCTGCCATCATCATTATCATCATCCTCATCATCATCATTCTGGACCATTCCCCTCTTTGATCCCGCTGCACGTGCTCAGTCAGGCGCTTAGAGCCTGAGGGCGATCGGGGCCGAGATACGGCCTTCTTTCTCTCTTTCATTCTTGCTCTCCGACTGTCAGTGTCTTTCTCTACCCCATTGCAACTGTCGATCTTCCTGCCTCTCTCTCTTTCGTGCTCGCTGCACCTTGTCTTTCCCCCCCCCCCCCTCCCCCCGAACTCTCTGGTTGAAAGCCGAGGAAGATTGGTATGGAGGTGACGACTGGCGGCGGCCCATGCCGCATACTAACGCGCACTTCAAAGGGCCTGAACACTCCAATCAAGCAACATCATTCCTCCGGGGGACTGAGGTCAGAGCCATCACAATGCTGCTATACATCATCGGGCCCCGGAGAAAATAATGCCTCATAATGAAGTCTGCGGCGTGCCTGCTCGCAAGCCACCCTTCATTGTCCTATCTCCAATGAGGAGGGCTTGTACAGCCTTGTCGATCAAGGTCCTTATTGTGTGCTAAATTAGCGGAAGGGGCTCGTAATAAACGGCCCGCGATCGGCGACTCGTTGAGCGACGGCTAGCCGTTGTTGCCCCCCCCTCCAAAATGTCCACAAAATGTCCACCCTTAAAAAAAGAGCAGTGTCTCTGGACAGAACAGACCAGGACAACTCGAGGGACCCGTTTGTGAGTGCACCACCTCTTAGAGAATGAACCAATTATGCAACCCCACAACATCGGTCATCAGGAGCAGATTGCAGAAGACCACACCAGAGTCTGCCTGAAGCGAACCCCTCTCCGGATCTCCAGGCCGTTCCCCTAGGCTCAAAATGTAGCTTTCACACTTGACCATCGAACATAACGAACTGTCAGAGCCCGGAAAACAAATGCCCGGTGGGAAGACGCCCTAAGGCGAGGGCCACCATATCAGGATGCCCACCAGGGTCAGCGATGGGACTTGGAAAGGTAAAACAGGGCCCCCTTCTGGGTTGTACACTGGTGCCTAGATGGGACCCATGTGAGATTGGGAAGCCCAATTGGGTCCCAGTAACAACACATGTACAAAGCCACCTGGAACCCTCCTAGCCCACGTTTTGTGAGAATTCGGAGGTAGTCCTCCTTCTTCACCCCAGACCATGATGCTACCACCACCATGCTTAACAGTTGGTGTACAGTGTTCTAGAGGTTGAATGACTCGCCTTTACTCCTATGGCCATTGTGGCCAAACATCTCAAAGACATCTTTGTCTCGTCTGACCATAAACAGTGTGGGGTGGGACTGTGGTGTTTGGGGGTTGCCAAGGCCTCTTAACTTCCCGCCAGTGATCATGATTGACAGCTGGTAGCACTCTCTGACCAACACAGCAATAGTCCAAGCAGGTCAGTCAGGGGGCTGCCAGGGATTTTGGGATTTATGAAAAGATATTACACTGGGCCCCACAACTCCAACAATTCTGCCAGTCACAGGGACCCTTAACGTCCCACCGTTAAGGGTCCTTTTAGAGGTGTTGCCACCTTGTCAAAGGTCTGGAAGACCCAACTGTAACCTTCACCTAAGAGGAAACTGGCTTGAATGATCAGGAACCACCCAAGAACCACCAAGGCACTGTGGTCCTAGAAAGAAGCCCCTGCTCCAAAGCCAACACCATCAAGCTCGACTGAAGTTTGCAGCCGGACCACACGGACAAAGAAATGGCCAGAGGAGTAAGGGCGAGGCATTCACCCTCTAGAACACTGTACACCAACTGTTAAGCATGGTGGTGGTAGCATCATGGTCTGGGGTGAAGAAGGAGGACTACCTCAGAATTCTCCAGCATAACTTCAAACCATCAAGTAGACTGTGGAATCTTGGACAAAACCGGATAATGACCCCAAGCGCACAATGGCATGGCATTTGTGTCAAGCCACTCCGACCAGACCCATCCCTTTCTGTTGTCGGCGGTTACGGCGCCTGCCTTCCTGCAACAACCGGGCCAGAAAAACATCAGTGTTGATTGACACTTGAGAGTTCGGCGTACTGCTAATCCGCCTCTGTGATTGGGAGTGTATGTGTGGGTGGAGCTGCCATTCATGTTTGAGGATGCTGTTGACTGCGGATGAAGTGCACTAAATAGCACGATTAAGGACCCTTCCAGTCAGCTCCTTCATTAGCCGGCTGCCGGGATACTGAGGGATGTCATCATCCTCTCCGTTCCACAATTGCAAATGTATGACTGCTCATTCGGCACAACCGTCTGCATTAAACTGGGATTTATGAGGTGGGCTTTCTTGCATACCATTACGTTGTCTTCCCTGGTTCCTCTTGAGGTCCAGTTGGCACTAGGTAATAGCTAAAAAGATTGCAGGAGGGTCTGGTGGGGTTAGCTTTTAGCCAAGCACCTGCCTGACTGGCTGGCCTGGCTAGCTTGATCGCTTCCTCTTCCCAGTTATTTCTCGCAAGTGACTTGCTCCTCCCGGCCAGCCGTCATGCAGATACCTGTTGGCTCTTCTCGGGCTAGCATTAGCTTTTAGCCTTGTTAGCTTAGCTTACATATTCTCCTTTAAACAAGACTATGTTGTGCTTTTTTTTTGTACCTTAAATTAGCAGTTTCAGAATTCTGTTGATGCTCCACTGACCTGTAAACAGGAGAATAGCATTGCTGTAGTTGCTAATCTGGGCTCGGAACGCTGCTAACTTTGTAAGTTTGGACAAGTGGGCAAGACAGTGCTTGCTAAAACGACGTAACGCTGCGTGGTAATGAGTCATATTGGTTTGAAATACAGTAATTACTCTACCACGTCAGTCCACATGCTTCTTTTACTTTCAGTGACAGTTCTGTATCTCTCAGCTTGTCCAGGAAAACATGTCCTATAGTAGTAGTAAACTTTCTGACTGTAGGGGGAGCCGAGGAGCAAGAAAATGGCCAATTTTCCACAAGTAGCTTTAAGTAGCCGTTGAATTTAAGCCTCATTTAGCACATTTGTTTGTCAGGGGTGTAAATATAACTGTGATAACCTGTGATGTAACAGTTTTGCCATTTTGCAATTGGCCCATTTCCCAGCTCTGTTCCCAGCTCACTTCCATGTACCGAACTCTCATTACTCAACATTAGCCAAATGCCGCTTTCCATTCGAGGGAACCTAATGCTAGACGTCTGCTAGCTCCTTTACAGGTACTTAAAGGAATAAGCTTTACCGGGCGTATTCCTTTTGACCCCTGCTAAGCTAAAAAGCCACCCTCTTCCCCTCCAGAGCTGTGGCTGTAATGGCAGAGCTGCGCCGGGAGCACAGTAACCCCATCTGTCGGCTCTACTCGGAGACTCTGCGAATTAGCCTGACAAAACCGAGCTCGAGATGTTCTAACTGTCATCCTGCTTCTTCTGTTCGGGACTAGAGAGAGTGGAAAGTGCAGGCGCACGTCTGGGCTCGTACGCATCTGCTGGGCGCGGCTCTGCCAGACAAAGAACGAGAGAAAGAATGAGAGCAAAGTAAAGGAGCTCCCATAATCAGCCAGATAAATCATTCATGACACTAGAGGGCTTTTTTTTTGGCAGTAGGTTTATCCCCGAACGCCCTTCTCCGAGAGCTCGGCCCAGTGACAGATACTGAGACCTGTCAGGGGTTGAAATGTGTACGAGAAATTAACGACTCAATCTGCTGCTAAAACGCAGAAAAATAGCCTCCACTGATTGCAGTCCTCTTCAGAGTCCACTCTGTTGTGTGGCCTGTTGGCTAGAACCACCTGTCCCTGACCAGTGTTTTGAAGCTCTATTAAAGGCTAACACTGATGAATGCTGTGCTGCCTGTGTCCATGATTTTGTGACTGCGCCAAAACCAAGGCTATGGCTGCAGTGTTTCTACCTGTACTCCATAGTTAACTAGAGAGCAGTGCATGGAAATGTCCGGGCAAAAACGGGGGGTGGGGGGGGGGGGATGCTAACTACGTGTATGCATTCATACCTGCTTAGTATGCATTATCTGTTGCATCCCAGTCCACATCCACTCAACACATTCACCGTATGGTGCCGTGCTTGAAATTCTGGGTCAGTGATGCCCAGAGAAACTCTAAAAGTGTCCTCGAAACTTTCACTTTGTGATGGATATTTACAACTTTCCTCAGCGTGCCGTGGTCCATGACCCGGGTATTCATCATTCCTGCATTTTTTATCTACAGCAAAAAAGCCTGCAAACCTGCCATCAGGTTGCTGAATCACCCTCAGAAAGTCTGCTGCTAAACATGCTAGAACAGCTGTCCGGGGATTGGGACCGTGTACAGGTTTGTTTGGTCTTTCATTACCGTAATTCAGTGATGTCTCCGTCCTCCATATGGCTATTCTGGGCCCGGCTATGGAGCTAACCGAAATACAGTGTCCCCACAAGGCCTTGAGTTGCCTTGAGTTACTTGCCTACATTCACTCGCTCTCTCTGGTGCACAAACACACACATGCTAGCCCTCGTACTCGTACATGCTTTCCAGGTTCCAAGTGTGGGATACCAGCTGTTGAACATTTCTTATTCAGTGCACACAAAGGAACACTTTGGATATACCGCGGTAGAGGATGGTTGTCAGAAATGGAAACTGACACGACATTTCTACATCAAGTCTACAAGTCTTCATGGAATCCTGTTTGGATATTTGGTCACTTTTCTTGGTAGATTGACAACTTATGTTCTTGGTTTTCTCCCCAATTTGAGTGGAGCCAATAAACCCACCCACTCACTAGGACTCCCCCATCACTTGCAGAGCTCCCGATGCTAGGAAGGCGAAGACTAGCACATGCCGAACTGCCGGCCATGCGGTATCAGTAGGCGTCCAATGTGCCTGGAAGTAAAGCACTGAATCCCCAGCCAACAGATGCCCGTGCTGACCAGCATCACAATGGTACTGGTGTGTGGAGAGATCTACTCACTCAGTGAGAGCACGGCCAGTTGTGTACCATTTCCATTGGCAGCCGAACAGCCTCAGAACATGAGAACTACCACCATCATGCTTTACAATTGTTGCAGTGCTCTTACAGCTCCAGAGCGTAATACTACCACCACCTTGCTTAACAGTTGGTACTGTGCTCTTACAGCCCCAGAGCACAACACTACCACCACCATGCTTAACAGCTGGTATAGTGCTCTTACAGCCCTAGAGCACAATACTACCACCACCATGCTTAACAGTTGGTACAGTGCACTTGAAGCCCCAGAGCACAATACTACCACCACCATGTTTAACAGTTGGTATAGTGCTCTTACAGCCCCAGAGCACAATACTACCACCACCATGCTTAACAGTTGGTATAGTGCTCTTACAGCCCCAGAGCACGATACTACCACCACCATGCTTAACAGTTGGTACAGTGCTCTTACAGCTCCAGAGCTTGATACTACCACCATCATGCTTAACAGTTGGTATAGTCTCATACAGCCCCAGAGCATGATACTAGCACCACCATGCTTAACAGTTGGTACAGTGTTCTTGAAGCCCCAGAGCACGATACTACCACCACCATGCTTAACAGTTGGTACACAGTTGGTACGCCTCACGTTTACTTCTCCAAACACACTGAACCTCAGGTCCTTGTGGGCAGACAACTACATGTTTTTGATGATGTTTTGAATCATATGTATGCTTTAATTCTTTTATGTAATAAACAAATAAAAGAGCATATCTCCATAGTAACCAGACTGTAAGGGATAGGCAGTAAAGAGACAGGTTCGTCAGATGGGAATAACACTCTAAATTTGTCCAGGCTTCTCGCCTCGCCTGAAGAGGACGGGGTGATGCAAGCTTGCTGGTGCATTGACGCTATCTGTGTGACAGTCAGATGGACAGAGAAGGCGAAAGGAGAAATGGAGGACAGAGAGAACCTGCCCGTCACTCTCCCTTCACAAGCCGAGGCCCACAGGCTTCACGCTAGCTTTGTGCAGAAACACACATTTTCACTGTGATGCCTCGGTGAGTGACACCAGCCCTCCACCCCCTGCTCCGCAAACACGCAAGACAGCCAGACACAACAGCACTGATAAAAGGTCTAGAAGCCGGAGCGAGCAGCTGAACACTTAAAGGACTGAGTCTGCACAAGGTGCCTGAAGGCTTGCTTCAGAGCTATGTGGCAAACGTAGCAAACATGTATCAAATACATTAATATTTTTTTATACGGTTTAAGTCCAGTGTTTATTAGCAATGTTAGCCTAGCAACTTTAGCCTGAGCTAACTGAGTGACCTCACACCTGGTCAGTTCACGTGACTAGTGTCTGGATTGTATCCTGATACGACTTTAGCCACATGCATTTACACTCAGTAGTCAGATGTGTCTCCGGTTAGTCCGACCGCTGTGTGGGACGGAACATGCAAATTCGCTCTTTTCGTGGCAACCAATTGTTTATCTGTTCAGCCTCTTCCTGTGCTATGCTACAGATGGTTGCTATGTCGGAATTTGCAATTTACATGCCGTCGTCCTCCCTGATTCTCTTTCTCACAGACACTGATAACGTGTCCAGTGATGTACTACATGGGGAAGAGTTTTGGTTTCACTGGGAGGGGTTTCGGTTATGGCCTCTGTCTAGTCACTGTCCAGACAGACCAGCTAAATGCCGAGCTCTTGATATTTTTGACTGATGCACCTTCCTTGATGCTAACTGAGATGTCCAATCATTTGGACCCTGTTTACAAATGGTCACTTTGTGAATGGTATCTGGATTGTGTTTACACTTGGTTGTCAAATACGTTTCCGGTTAGTCGGACTAAAATCTGATCGCTGGGGGCAACGGAATATGCAAATCCACTCCTTGCATGGTGTGTCGGCTGTACTGGGATGAGTTTTTGTTGAACTGGGAGGAGTTTTGGTTGAGGAATAACATGTGGTTCAAAGGCATCTCAGACCTCCTTCTGAATTGATCGGATTAGGATTTTGTGTAGATGAGTCTTGGGCATGTTTACACTTGGATTTTTGTGTTGTTTGACCTGAACCAGATATAATCCAGGCGTAAGTGGGGTCTCAGACCACCTCCTGAAGTGGTCAGTGTGATTGGGTCAGGATCTGGGTGCGATTACCCTTGCAGTTTTATGTGGCTCGGCCAAATCCGGAGGATTTAGATATTATGTTGTTGCACATTTGATGCTCTTCATTTCCACAGCTTTGCCTCAGATTCACAGTCTGAATCTGAATAAAGGGGGTCTTCTGTCCAGACAAGATAGAAAAGACCTTGACGATCATAATTACGGTCTAGTGTCAATCAATGTGCCGGCTGAGAAGCACATCCTGCTCCTGTTCTCAAGCGAGAGATGCCAGCAGTCACAAAGTCAGAAAGTCAGAATGACGTCTCGCTTCTACCTCGACTATATTTGGCATTCCTCCCAAGTCTACTGACATTTACTATCAGTGCTGGATTCTGAGCGTTCTATCAACAGGTGATGGACTAAAAGGTATCCGGTATCTCATAGATGCGTTATCATGAGAAGCATACCGAGCAGGGTGTCCGCCCAGCAGGGTTCTATCTGCTTTCCCCATCTAATGCATCCCAGAGGAGGCTGGGTTGGCCTTTTGGGCCTTGTTTCTTAATACGTACCAAACTTTGGTACTCTGCCTTCACTCAGACTCTCATTAATTAGTCTTCCTGAACTTTCCTAGATGCATCCGGCCAACCACTCTGGGCTGATCGTCTGTCTAATCCCAGAGTAAATGGGCGGAGCTTCCTCACGAGCTACAACCTTGTCAAATTTTTGCTCCCAATCCGACAATCTGACGATACCCATTACTACATTTTATTAATGTAATATATTTAGTTGTTTTTTTTTTATAACCCAGTCTGACTGACCGCCCTGACCGCTCTAATCTAAACTCCCAGTCTAGATTAGCTTTGCTAGCATGTGTGCATAATATGGCCATTGGCGTGTCGCGTTTACAGCGAGGCTCTGAGCTAATGCTGCGTTGCATTTGAACTGGGATGTCGGATTTTCCGATTTTTCGAGTTCCAGGTAGGAAATTTCAACTGGTGCAGGAGCCAAAACATAAAGACCATTTCTGTATTGTGTTTAAATATAAATAGTTCATTAACTTTTTCTTAAGAAGTGTGTATATATATATAAAAAAACTGCTGCTTACTGTGATATTACGATGTTTGTCCATATGCAAACATTTTAAATAGGTGCGCTGTCACTTTAAGAGTTTGAGCGACGGGGCGGACGAGTTCGGACATGGAGTCTTGTGGAAGTTTCCTCCACCCAGACACGAGTAAAGACCACCACAGTACACCAGAGTTCCTACACAGTTGGGAGAGCCTCACCAACCCAAAGTTCAAAATCCAAGATGGCCGCACAGTACACGGACAGTAGTAGGTAACAGCAGTGGTGTTATACAGTTTATTAGCCCTGCTGTCAGTCCTATACACTCAGTACTGCCCTACTTCTATCTGTAGACGTGTCTCCATGGTTTGGGTGCTCGAAATCCTGGATAATGCATTGTTATCAACTGGTATTGCTAACCTAGAACAATGCTAATACTAAAATGACCTTCACGGAGGGAACCCATAACTGCGTCATTACTGGACTTACTGGGTAAAATCTGATTAGCGCTCCGAATATTGGTTTCCGTCTATGGTTAGTAGCATACACATGAAACCTAATCCCTTTGTACAGACCTCTGACGGCTGCAGCAGACTGGGCCGGCAGCCTCGGGAGTCAAGGCCTAACTCTATTAAGTTGCCCTGTCTTTTCGCAAGGTCTCCCGCCGCACTGTTTGACAGCATTGTAGAAGAATGTGTGATTCCGGCGCGCAGTGAGTGGACTTGTCCGGGGGCCCTCGGAATCCTCTTTGCGACACAGCGGAAAAAAAAAAGAAAGGGGCGGGAATGCGGCAGAAAATTGGACGAGACCCGTTTTGACCGCCACGGGCAACAAGATGCAGAATGAAGAGGCATTTGCTGCTTTTTTGACAACAACAGAAAAAGACTAATGGGCTGACATCTGATGTGCTGAATTAATGAGCGGAAATCCAAATCACTTATGTATTTGCACGGTCATGCATGCTCGCACACACACACACACACACACACACTCTCGCACACACTCGCACGCACAAAGCACACACAAAAACAAATGAGTAAGACATTATCCGGGGGTAGGCGTGAAGGAATTAGTCAAACTTGGAATGCATAAATCGCTGGAGACGCCGTCTGCTCGGACCACAGAGTACGTCCTCGTTTGTCCTTGCCTTACAAAGACACCCCACCCCCCCCAAAAAAAAAGTCACATTAATAAGAAAATTGAATATGCAACAAAAGCTCCTGCTGACGAGTTGCAGCAGCTCTCTGGAAATGCTGGCTGGCTCCACCCCACAAAAGCCTTGTATCTCCATTTTTGAACAGAATGTGAATCTGGCAGTTGCTCTGTACATTGTGAGAGAATTTCATGATGAACGGACCAATAGAAATGCTCCAAAATGTCTTGGAGACATAAAAGTGGACAAAAGTCTTTTTCCATTGACTTCCATTAAAAGTGAAGATTTTTCCTTCCGAATTGCCGTATTGGAGATACAAGGTTTTGGTCAGAGAGCAAAGATTACAAAACCATGGGAAGTTAAGCATCGGTTCTTGCTATATGCCGTTACTCCATTACTCTCAATGGCTCTATGTTAACCCTTTAAACAGCCTATGACCCACCGGCCACAGAATAGCCCCACCAGGTTGTGCAGAAGTCCCTGTAGTTACTAAGTAATATGAGATAATAAGGGGTTAAATGACCCTTATGAGTTAAAACATTATATATATATATATATATATATATATATATATATATATATATATATATATAATCATATGCACACACACAGCTTGTCTAGTCACTGCCAATAGAAGTACTGCCAAAGGAATAGGACTCTCTGGAGCAGATCAACACCAACTGGCAAGGCGTGGGCTTTGACTGTGGAGCAGTGGAAGAACTGTGTTCTCTGGAAAGATGGTGGTGGAGCTCCATAGTAGTGTTTTGGGATGAGGTGGGGTGGTGCTGATCATCCAACATCCTGATCTCACGAACTAACAACTCGACTGGTTGTCGCTGAATGTAATCAAGTCCTCCTCCAAAATCTAGTAGAAAGCCTTCTTCCCTGGACAGTAGAGACCGTTACTCCAACAGAAGCAGGATGATAAATGAGCAGGTGTCCCAATACTTTAATCCATACAGAGTCTACGGGATAAAGAGAGGCTCGGAAAGTGGAAGTAAAAAGGAATTCTGACTGCTTTTGGTCCATAAACAAATGGAAGAAACAGATTTTTAGTTTTTTGTTGTTGTTCTTTTTTTACTTCTGGAAAGCCACCAGAACGTTTTGACTTGTGCTAGTGGATGACTCCAATATAATAAGAAAAAAATAGATAAACTTTGTTTTTTAATTTGTTAATTTATTTTATTTATTTTTAACTTCTGAAAAGTTTACATTTTTTGACTACTTTTTGACTACTTTGATGTATTACATGCAGATGAACTCTCTAATTACAAAAAATGTACATATTGTGTATATATAAAAAAACAAACAAACCAAAGACGTGAATAAACTCTCTAAAAAATGTTATTTATATAAAATTGTATTTGTATAAAATACTTTATATTTTAAATAATTAATATAAATAACAAATAATGTATTTATTTAAATTATGTATTTAATATACATAAAATATACACATACAGTATATTAAAAAGAAAAAGCAAACAAAACAAACAAACAAAAAATATATATTCCTATTAAAAAATATTATATATTCCTTTTTTTTTTTACTTTTGGACATCTTTAGAGTACTTTGATGTAAGACATGTGAGAGAACTATCCAATATATATATTATTAATATTTATAATATATATTGTTTATTTATTTATTTATTTATTTATTTTTGTCCTGAAAGTTTTCCATTTTCTGGCTACTTCGTAGTACTTTGATGGATTACACGCAGATGAACTCTCTAATTAAAAAGTATATATATTAAAAAACAATCAAAATATATATATATACACACACACACACATATATATATATATATATATATATATATATATATATATATATATATATATATATATATATATATATATTCTGAAAAGTTACCACTTTTGCACTTCTTTAGAATACTTTGATGTAAGACATGCGGATGAACTCTCCAATAAAAAATATATATATATTTATTATGTTTTATTTATTTTGTTTATACATTTTTCAACTTCTGAAAAGTTACCATTCTTTGGCCACTTCATAGTACTTAGAGGTAAGGCAATCATAAGAACTCTAATGAAAAAAAACTATTTATGTATATATCATTTTTTATAAAATCCTTTTGAAGGGTTACCTTTTTTCTACCACTTTACAGTACTTTGATGTAAGACGAGCAGAAGAACTCTCCAAAACATTTTTTTTTACCCCAGTCTGCAATGTTACTCCATCTACTATTGACTCCTGCGATTCCTGCTGCAGCGTGTCGAGCTGTATTAGAAAAGCTCCCTGAATCTTTAATCAGGCTTTTTCTTTTTCATTCAGAGAGATGGTCCGACACTCTCCGGGACTTTTGAGTCTTGCTCAATCCCGTCAATTAGTTCCCACTGGCCTGAGCGCACTTCAAAGCAAGAAGAAGAGGGCCTGAAATGCCCTGGAAATGACGTGATTGATTACGAAACGGTGCTTCCTATTTAGAAACACAACGCCGCGCCCGTAATGGGGCCATATGGTTTTCTGTTTGAGCGAGTGAGTGACATATTAATAGGACAAATCTCCTGCTCTGCTGCTCCACTAGGCTTTGTTCAAAAATGTAATCATGGCATGTTCCTCCATCCATCAAGCTCATTTTGAATTTGCCCTGGTAATGAGAAACCTCTCTCTCTCTTTCTCTGAGGTGTTTAATGTGATTTAGCAAGGCTGAGAGCCTTTCGTTCATGAAGTATTAAAGCTGCATTCATGAGCTGTTGGGGTGGTGGGGTGGTGGGGCGGGGGGGTTAGAAAGGTTGCATAGTGTACAGAGTAACAAGGTTGAATATGGATAATGTGGTTCCTCAGGCCATATCCTACTGACCCCTAAACTAACTCCCAATTCAGCCTCGACCCACCAATGCCCGGACTCCACAAGACCTCTGAAGGTGGTATCTGAGGTCACCCTAGGATGGACTTCCAGCACATCCCACACATGTTGGATCAGGCCTGGGAAACACCATGTTCCTCTAACCAAACAGTGTTGAAGAGGAGGTGGGGGGTCTGCATGGTCTGTAATGAATGTCTGGACCCTCCACCCGCTTGTCTTTGGAGGACAGAGCATTCTGGTGGGCCACCTCCTTCCTTCACTCCAAGGTCCATTGGAGATGCTTTCACAGGTGGACAGGTGTTAGCATGGGCACTTGTTCCACAGTAGGTTCCTTCAGTCGGTTCGGATCAGATAGGATAACGCTCGTCATGGCTCATGCTTTGACGAGCCTTGGGGACCCAACATCTTGCTGCTGGTTGGTGCTTTGCCTCTACTGCTGACCAGGAGTGGTATGGGTTGCCAAATTACTAATATCACATATAATTACTCTATTCTTTATTAAACAAATGGTACCTATTCCACTACTGTGCTTATTAATAGAGACAGATAGCCCATTTCCCAGCTAATTTAGCTGTGTGATGATGCTGTTTGGGTACCAAAGCTGCTCATTAGACTGTCCATCCTCACTCATGACTCAGAGCTACTACAGCCCTCCAGGGTCCGAGTGGGAGGAAACAATAACAACAAGGACAGCCGGAAAAAAATAGAGCTCATTTCAAGGCAGCATTTGTATGCACTGTACATACCTGCTGTATTTCTACAATAACAGTGTTATCAAGTCAGTATGACACTTAGCATTAGCAGCACAGGGAGATTATACAGTATACTGTATGGCTACTGTAACTTTACTGTAGCAATATGGTAGTGATGCTTATTGTGGGGATCTCATGGGTGGAATGTGGGCTTGGTGGGGCTCTGAGAGGGTTTGTACATACGTTTTACTGGGACCCAGTAAGGCTTCCCAAATAGGCCCCATTGTTACAGCACACCTTAATCTCACATGGATCCTATCTAGGCCCTGTATGCTACCCAAGGACTGGTTCCCAGTTGGGCTACCCATACAGGCCCCACTATGCAGTACTCTGGAGAGGGTCGGAGGTGGTCAAAATGACCAAAGATGGTCAAGATGGTTGAGCAGCTTAGCTCTTGACCAGTGTGACCACTGGTCCACCAGTATGACCAGCCTGACCAAACTAGTCAATCACCCTGCTGAAAAATCCCCAAGCATCACCAAGCTGGTGGACCAGCATGACTAAGCTGGGCGACCTACAGCATGGTCTAGCTTGGTCAGGTTGATCATGCTTGTAGACCAGCTAAACCACCCAACTCAAACATGCCCTATGCTGGTCAAGATCTAAGATGGTCAACCAGCATGGCAGTATGAACTGCTTGATGACCAGCTTGGTCAGGTTGCTCACACTGACAGACCAGCTAGTCCAATCAAAAATAAAAACAAGCGCTAAGCCAGTCAACTACCCTAACCAGTATAGGGTATGTTTTCACCTGGATGACCAGCTCCTCCACCACCTTGACCATCTGCCTCTACACCTTAGCCACTTCTCTAGTCAGTCACCTTAGCCCAACCTAACTGAGCAGCCTTTTTACTTAGTGAAGCAGAAAGACCCACAAATGAGCGTCAGCTGAAGGCGGCTGCAGAGAAGGAGGCCTGGCAAAGCATCTCAAGGAGGAAAACTCAGCACTTGGTGATGTGCATGGGTTCCAGATTTTAGCCAGTCATTGATGTCTATGATTCATATTGAATTAATGTCCATGATTCATATCTTGATTCGTTTCTAATTTGAATTCTGTTAGTGTACAAATACTGTCATAATACTTATAGGCCTGACTGTAGTTATGGAAAGGGTTTTGGGGTGGATAGAGGGTGAGAGATTGCGAGAGAGATAGACTGAGGCACAGACAGAGAAACATTGTTCCCGGCAGCTGCTCTTTTAGATCACCATATCTAGCTGAAGTTAGCATTGGCATTGCTGTGTGACTCATGCACCTGTATGCTCCTCCACTGCTAGAACAGTTTGTATGTTTTTTTTTTTCCTCTTCCATGTTCCCTTTGCAAACTCATGTAGAGCAGATGGTGACTCACAAACTTTCGCAGTCTCTGCAGAGCCAGTGGCTACTAACTTTAGTAGGATTACAAATGCAAAGGTGGGCTGGTCTTACTTCTAGGCTGCAACACCAATTATGTGCCATATATGTAAAAAATATATATTGTGGTCCTAATATTCTGATATGACTGGAATTAACTCGGCTAATGGTTTTGCCTCTTACGTTCTCTCAACACCATCGTTACAATCTCCTCCTTATGTAACACTGCCCCACCTTTTGACAGCTTTCCAAAATTCCAATCATGTTCTAATGCCCATTTTCTGACAATAGAACACATCATATATTTTAGAACATTGTGAGAACGTCATGGCCACCCAAACAATATGTTGTCAGAATGTGACCATGTTTGCTAGGTTTGCTGCACGTCTCAATAAGCGAGCACACCAGTCAGTTGTAGCAGAGTGCAGAACCATCATCATGGGCAAAGGATGCAATCTGACTGATTGACTGTCCAAAAGGGCATGTTAATAGGGTACTGGGCGAAGGGTGGTAGCATCTGGGGAATCGCCAATTTTTTGGGATGTTCTAGAGCCGCAGTAGTGATTGTGTACTTAGAATGGACTCATTGAGTGTCCGATTAGTGGAAGTAAACAGTGGGTATTTCTAATAAAGTGGCCTCCCACAGTCTTGGTTCTTCTTTTGCTCTTTTTCAATGTGAGGACCAAAGCTGTGCCAGTGAGAGTCAAGTAAAGCATTATACAGCTGGTCATTGGGCCAAACTTATGATCCTAATATCAATTTTAATTGAATCAACATTTGATCAATATTAATTTCAATTTTTATGGGAAAACCTCTAAGAGGCAAGCATAACACCTTCAGAGGTCTCATGAGGGGGACCTACTCAATATTAGGCTGGTGATGTTACTGTTATTGTTAATGTTAGTGTTAAATAGTGTCTCTTTATGGTTGCTAAGCTCACCAGATCTTATTATATGGCTCCACAAAGTAGATTTTTCTGATGTTCACTGGCAGCAAACAGTATTTGCTGAACTGGGTTTACTGTTTCTATCACCTATATTCTATTACTGTGTGAACAGAGTCTCAGTGTGAGTTTATTGAGTGTGGTCTGATGGCGAAGGTGAGGGGCTCCTCCTGTTCTGGCTGATGAGGGGCTGCAGGAGCTGGTCTCAGACCCCGTCCCGCTGACACTGACGACTGGCTCTCTGTAACACGGCTGCTGCAAAGAGCTGAATGCTGCAGTTTCAGCACCTCGGACAGCAATCGGCTTCTTCTCTTCATGGACACTTTATCAGAAAGCGTTTGTGTTAGCCATTCTCTAGCCCTTCATCTGTGGTCAGTGGTGTTTCTGATAAAGTGGCCAGTAAGTGGACCAAGCACTTTATACTGGGCACTGGACGTGATGACAAATAAATAGATGCTCCACAGAATTAATAGTAAAATCAGTATTTTCTCAGTATTTCTCCATCGCAGCAGTGTGTGTGTGTGTGTGTGTGTGTGTGTGTGTGTGCTGATTATGAGCTCAGCCCGTAAGGCAAAGCCAGGCAGGTTTCATTCACACTAAATCTGACTGATTAGAAACGTAAATCCCTCCTGCAGCGCTCACCATCCGCCCTGTTCATCACAGCATGCTTCACTGAGCACTATTCTATTACTGAGGAGAGACAGCGAGAGAGAGAGAGAGAGAGAGAGAGAGAGAGAGAGTGAGAGAGAGAGAGAGAGAGAGGTAAATAGGCAGACCTAGAGCAAAAGAGATGGAGCATTGCTCCCACACTCCAGGGAAAGTTTATTTGCCAACATCTTACCCACTGGCACTGAGCCACAGCCACTGGCCCACAGGGGGGGAAGATCAATGATGCTCAGTAACACCCTGTTTCCTTCACTTCCAGCTAATCTCCATTTGTATCCAGTTGACGTGTGGAAGCCTTCACCGTCCTGATGCCCGAAAAGGCCCTTTCACTTGTGAGTCATGGCCCTCTTGGTCTTGTTTTGGTCCCTACCAGCTACTACAACTGCTACTGGAACTACAGAAACCAGGCCAGCATTAGCATATGGCTTCCCAGCGAGCTAGATGTTAACTATTGACTCTATGAGTACCAATACTACTATACCTGCTATGTTGTTTGAGTAACAGTTTGTGCCAGCATGGAACAGGGCGCTATTGTTGAGCTGAAACACAAGGGCAGATTGATTATCTAACAAGACAATGGTCCAAAACACAAGAGCAGGTCCATCTCTGTAAGTCTCAAAATAGACGAAATGAAGGTTTGGGAGCAGCTTAGTCACTGAGTGAGTTGGATGCAGTAACAGACTTCTTTCACAGTGATGTGACACACTGTCCCTAAAGTCCAGGTCACAGATGCCACTGAATTGTCTTGTACCAGTTTGATTCGGCATATCTCAAATCCAACTAGGTTCTTTTATTTTTAGGGCCTTTGAAACTGAAGCTAATTACGACAGTAATGTAGTCACAAAAGTGAAGAAGGGTGGGCCACAAGGTCTATAGATAAGATGCTTTTAAGCTTTTAGAGGTCAAAAGCTGGTCTTCTGGCTGCTCAGGTTATGAGAAGAGTTGCACTAGGTGTCTCACAGCAGCACTTTTTCATACGGAGGGACATGGAAATACCACACAAAGGGCAGGGATACTGTGGAAAACTAGTGTGTGAGTGTACAGGCTTCACAGATGTGACTAACTCAGGGTAAGGACAAGCTTTTAGAGCAGAAGAGATAGAATCATTCCTCCCTAAGTGTCCCCTCTCAGAGAGATACCTGTAGTGTCAGACTATCGCATTTATCCCATCTATATGGCGGAATGGAAATGGCAGAAAGCAGAGAGATGTGTTGCGATTGTCAAATGTCATACATTTAGAAGTGGAAGCCTCCCCCCCCCCCCCCCACCCCACCCCCTGGATTTGCACTCATAAGGCTGAGGCTAAGTTTAAAGGAGGGCTTCAGGCTCTGTTTCCAAACTAAACTTGTTGCCACCTCAGATGTTTTTTGCCAAAACTGGCAGATTAGAATGCTTTGGCCCACTCATCTAAGAGGAAGTAGTTCAGTGCAGTCATGTGAGACACAAAGACAGTCTGCATTTTTATAGAAAGTACACTTTCTGTAAAGTTCAGTGAGTGTTTCCTCACAGTTTACTAGTTCTCAGGTCTGGGAAAAAGTCTGGTGTTTGTTCTCAGCCCTGGCTCTGAAAATGGGAAACACAACACTACTCCAGCCAATCAGCAACAGGGGACATTTGTGCTCGTACAAAAGCTGGGGAAGGGGAGACTGTGTGTCTGGCACTTGCTAGCTATGTGGTCAAAGGAAAAGGTCAACATTGGTGAGGTTTTTGGACCAGTGACTGGGTGGTGGAGAGAACTTTGACCTCTGAGAGACCTGTGCTGAGCCACTGCAGCCTCAGCTTTCTGTTCTTGGCTGAAAGAACCAGAGCCAGACATTCTGCTGTCGTAGCTCATCCTCCTTAAGGTTACTACTTAGCCTGTAGCCTTTCTGTCAGCTACTGTAGCCTTTCTGTCAGCTCCAACCAGTCTGGAAATTCTCCACTGACCTTCCTCATCAACAAGGTGTTGCAATCTGCAGAGCTGGTGCTCACTGGATGTGGTGCCTTTATTAGAACATTCGTAGTAAGGGGCTGAAAATCCCAGGAGATCAGCAGTTCTGGAAATACTCAAGCCAGCCTGTCTGACGCAAGCAGTGACTTGGCGTTTCACCTGATTTTTAACCGAACTATTCTTTTCAGATACCTTCTCGGCCCCAGGGTCTGACCAAGCTGACCGAGCTCCACAGCGGTTGTCTTCTGAGAGAAAAGGAGCTAACTACCTCTTTTATGCTAGTTCCTGTTTCTCTGACAACTGGGAGATAATGAGAGAAGAGCAGGCGGCTTTAGAACAGCATGAATCATCATTACGTAAAGTTCAGCTCTGCACACTGCTGCAGGACTCTGTGTTATAAGTGTTATATCTCTAAAAGCTTAGATAGCACGGCCGAGACACTTTTCCGTGGGCTTGCTGAAAACGCGAAGGTTTCTTCTGCCTGAGGCGCAGATGTTCCCACCAAAGAACGGCGAGCGCTTCAGAGCAGGCAGCTGAGTGACGGGGTAAATGTTGACGTTTTTCAGATAAATTGGTCAGTCTTCTTTTGTACTGTCAGAAACCTTGGGCCAGATTTTCTCCTGTTGAAGACAGAAAAGGGCGCTCAATATGCCACGGGTCTTATACTCATGGTCTGGTTATTTCCTGTGGCCAGTGGCCAGATATTAAATATTTCTAATAAAGTGGCCACTAAGAGGTATTCCTATGTAGGTGTTTTAAGCAGGTGTGGACGTACAAATTAGTGGCCAGTGAGTGGATGTATAAATTGGTAGGTGTTTCTAATAAAGTGGCCAGTGAGTGGATATATAAATTGGTAGGTGTTTCTAATAAAGTGGCCAGTGAGTGGACGTATAAATTGGTAGGTGTTTCTAATAAAGTGGCCAGTGTGTGGACCTACAAGATATGAAGTGTTTCTAATAAAGTGGCCAGTGTGTGGACGTACAAGATATGAAGTGTTTCTAATAAAGTGGCCAGTGTGTGGACGTACAAGATATGAAGTGTTTCTAATAAAGTGGCCAGTGAGTGGATGTATAAATTGGTAGGTGTTTCTAATAAAGTGGCCAGTGTGTGGACGTACAAGATATGAAGTGTTTCTAATAAAGTGACAAGTGAGTGGATGTATAAATTGGTAGGTGTTTCTAATAAAGTGGCCAGTGAGTGGATGTGCAAGATTGTAGGTGTTTCTAATAAAGTGGCCAGTGAGTGGATGTGCAAGATTGTAGGTGTTTCTAATAAAGTGGTCAGTGAGCAAAAGTATGATAGTAGGTGTTTCAAATAAAGTGGCCAGCTAGCTTATTGTCTATTGTCTGACCACTTTGCTCATGTTGCAGCAACTCTAGCAACCCCCTGACTAGCTTACAGATGCCTTTGATAACCTTGCGTACCCTAATAAACACACTCAGTGACTGTGTCCTGCCTCCGCTGGCTTGTGAGTGTAACCAAACAGACAGTTTTATGAAGAGTAAAACTGATGCAGGAATAAGTTCGTTTCTGCAGGCGGATGTTCGTACAGCAATGATTCTGAAGGACGCTTTGACAGCTCATCATCTTCCGGCCTTATTGCTGCGATTTTTCATCATATTAGCGCTGATGCGCTTTGGCAGCGCGTTTGAAAAACCTGCCTCCAAAGAAAACTCATAAACTCCTAAAAATGAACCATCGCTAGTACGCCTTATTTTCCCTCCAATGTCTTCTTTAAAAGGTAAGGGCAGGCGGCCACGGCATCTCGGATCAAATGCCAGTGAGCTTTTGGATCTTGGATCGATTTCGCCCGCCTACCAATGGCAGGACTTTCCAGGCCGGCACAAAGCGAAGCTCTCCCGGCTTCTATCTGCTTGTTTAGCATAGCTTCTAACACCTTTAGCCTCCATGTGGCAGGGCTAAACAACACGCCCGCGGTGCTCAGAGGACCCGAGACGCTTCCGACGAACAGGCCGAGCCTGTTATAATGGAGATTAAGCGCTCTCTTGGCCATGCCGTTCAGGATTCCTCCGGCCTGCAAAAGCTGCTTTGCCGCAGCTCCATTCACAGGAGATAGCTGGAGGTTGAGGTAGATTTGATTGGGTGGGCTTAATGAAGGAACAAGGCTTTTATTTTATGTGATGCCGCTGAGGCTCTTCTGTTGACCCTTGACCGTGTAAAAAGGCATGTGGGTCTTCTGTTCTGAGCTGAATAATGGAACAACCTCGAATAACCCAAGACAGCCATTGTTTATTAGCCAAGGTGATCCCGTTCTTACAGCATGTTAAGAAGATTGCAGTATTAATCTCATACCGTACCCAAGTTCTTTAATAAGTAATTAGCCTTTCATTGCACGGTGCCTACTGACGTTCTGTAGAGTACATTAAGATGATTATAGCATTAATCTTATACAGAAAGGCCAATTGCTGGTTTATGAAGCATTCCTGAATACATAGCTACTGAAACTGTTGCCGATGCGGCATCACCGTTTTGAGTGTCCAGAGCATCCAGAGTGTCCAGACTGAAACAAATGTGCAAATCTGACCGGAATCGCATTTCAGACCACCTCCAAATATGGGTTGGGTCTGTATGTGTGTATGTATATATGTATATATATATATATATATATATATATATATATATATATATATATATATATATATATATATATACATACAGACCCAACCCATATTTGCCAGTCCAAATGCGATTTCTGGCAAATCTAGATTGTATCCAGACTGATTTTTGATAGTCTGGACAGCTAAACTCCCCCTCCCCCCAGATCCAAACCATTTGGAGGTGGTCTGAAATGCGATGTCCAGTCAGATTTGTTCCGACGCCTCTTAGTCTGGACGCTCTAGACACTCTGGACACTCTGTTGCATCATTGGTGCGCTAGGAACTGGTGCAGCTGGTCCCTGTAGGCCTTCTAAGGAAATATCCTAATTTTGGCCTCTACAAGTCACCAATATTTTGAACATTTCTTTCAGTTCAAGAAGCACCGAATCATCTTTATTGGCAGTGGCACCTTGCTTAATTAGTTTGTTTCACTCTGAAAGCATCATTATTCATTCATGACTTGATATTGATCCCTGAGACTTTCAGGTGTAGCTCTCTGAGCCATGCTGTTCAGCTCCAGAAACTGGTCTGAAGGGGTATCTCCACTTTGAGAAGTTGCATGAAATCAAGCTCATCGATACTGGCTGAATGATAATAATGGGAACGAACAGGCTTATCCACCGAAACTGTACGGTCTTCAACAGTTAAAGTTAGCAGGAATAGTTGTGCTTAGTGTTTAGTTGCCTGCCCCAACTCGCTAACTGCTTTTTGATGTCAGTAGCATCCCACTTCAGGGGTAGATATCTGAAGCTATTGCTCTGCTATTATGTCTGAAGTTCAAACAATCCCTGAATCCTCCCAAGTTAGAGCTGTTCACATAAAGCCACATTCGCAAATCTACACTTTGTCACTTTAGCCAACCTATTAGTGCTCTTCCTTTATGCTAACAAGACAGCACAGCAAATTAGCCATGTATGTGCTGCAGCTTCTGCTTTTTATCCTGCTGTTCAAAGGTTTAACCCCAAGCCAGCTGTCATTGCAGTCAGATTTGAGGAATCAGACCTGTGTGTGATTTCACTGTGTGCTGTTTAGCAAAGCATGCACCGCATGCTAGTTGGACAGAAGCTGTTGAACAAGCTGTGGTAACTGCTGGGCCGGTGGTTGAGCTTGAACACTAACACTAACATAACATTCAAAATCACCAAGGAAAGGGACTCTGGGAATCACTGGGAATATTCCCACTTGGCCAGTAAGGTTTTGGGCAAGTGGGATTTAGGCTAGTTATTATAGCTAAGGAAAATGTTGCTATGTTGACCTGTGTTTTCTTATAAAAAGTTAAAACACAATTACAGAGTGGTACGCTTCTGTAAATCTACCTAGAGCAGTCCGCCGTTCTCACAAACTGAGTGACCATGCAAGGAAAAAAAAGAGGTCACTAGTGAGGTAGGCCACCAGCACAAGACCACCTAGGGCTACTCTGAAGGAGTAAAAAACTTAAAAGCAGACCAAAATGGGGCTATTTGGCAACTAGGCAGGTGGGACCGTTGGCTGGTTCACAGCTCGTGTATAAAAAACGCTTTGCTTCCAGGCAAGCATTGCTTCTAGAAGTCAGTGCAGGTCTGTAACCACCAATTTCTGAAAGATCCCTCCACAGGGAACTGCATTTTCATTCACAAGCTGTGAACCCCGCTGGCAGTCCCTGTTCGTCAGTTTCTTCTTTCGGTCATAATCCTAAGGAGAATTCTATGTAGACTGGGATTTCTGCCACTGCTGGTAGACCTGTTGGACCGTACCCATCGAAACATCTGTGGATTCAGCTACTTCTACTTTTTTCTACTTTTTCTACTTTCTTACTCTCTTTTAACACATCCAATAAGATGCTCACTGCACTGCACTGTACTATTCTCAAAGTATGAGTCCTGTCACACACCCCACAGGTATTTATAGCCACCAGCCACCAGCCCAGTTGTCCTCGAGCAATGCCTGCTGCAGGAGCCTGAAGGAACTACCACCAAGGTGACTCATGTTTGTTGCAAACCATTCTGCCCCAGAAAAGGAACAGTTCAAAGCAAACCCTGCAAGCCCAATATTGCCTTGACATTCATGTCCACGGTGAGTGCATATAGCTAAAGCTGAACCGGCTTTTGCTAGCGGCGAGGATAACCACCCTTTAAAAAGAAACAATGAGGATAATCAGGTTTTTGTTTCTTGATTTGCATCCTTGTCGCCTCGCTACCCACAGAGAATCGCAGAGATGAAAGGATGACTTTAGTGGTAAGAAATGTAAAATGCATTAGCAGATTTCAGTAAGAGGTGACTGATAGCAAACAATTAGCAACTATCTGCAGCGATGTAGATAAGATGAACAGGTCCCCTATCTGCCCACGAAACGGGGTCCCCGCATTGTCGACGCCAGCAGCGTAGAATTCTGTTTACTCTGTGGCCAGGCTGTGGACGTTGAGGGACATTTAAAAGGATAATTTGAGACATTTCATGCCAGATTAGAAGAGCAAACTCTGCAAGAGATCATAGAGAGATCCCCCTCCACAAACACATGAGCAGACTCGTTCCAAAACCACCCCCGACCATCACAGCCACCACATATGCACTGATCCCCGCTGCGTTTGTCGCACTGTGTGGCCTTTCATTTAGACAAACGGAGGCTGATGCTGTTGCCTGCTTCTTTAACAGATGCCACATCTCTCCGGCGACTGCCATGCGGTATCCTTAAAAACGGGCGTTTACCACCCCGTCACAGTGCATTAATGATGGCACTAGTCACTGAAGACAGCGCGGAAACTGTCTCACGGCCTATATGACTGCGTCTCGGCGTGCCAGTGAAGCACATCAGACGGCGTCAGGATCCTCTTGTACCTGAAAACATTCAGCAGAACAAGCTCTTATCACTGCAGATTCACAGGATGTCACGCCAGCCTCTTAACAGACAGTCACAAACACCTTAGTTAGTCGCTTTTTGGATTTTGTAGGCTTTTTTGCCCAATTATTTCTCCAACGTTAATCACCACCGCTCCCCACCTGCTGCCTGAATCCCTCCTGTCATGTGCCATCCATAAATACAGGTGATTAGGCCAGCCCATGCTGGCACATACACAAAAAATCACCTGCTGTCCACCAAAACAAAAGTGTGAGAAAGTTTAGGTCAGATTTGTTGATTTCGGTGTCGCCTGGCCCGGCGGACTAAAGCATTGCCACTATGGCCCAAGGATCGCCGCATCGAATTACAGGTCGTTAGCATCAGCAGCCAGAGCCAAGAAAGCACAATTGGCCTTGCTTTCTCTGGGTGGGTAGATGGCGCTCTCTCTTTCACCACATCACTTGCCACCAGCCATCGGCTCTTTTCGGGTACCCGACATCGGGAGGAAATAGCCGGTGGCTGGTAGAACTGCCACCAATGCAGCAGCACTAGACAGCCAAAGCGCTCAGAGGAACATGCCGGGTCCCCAGCTGTGATACATACGACCAGCCAGCATCACAACGGGAGTGATGAGAGGAAAGAGCGCATCCTACCCATCCAGAGAGAGCAAGGCCAGTTGTGCTCTTTCAGGCTGTGGCTGCTGATGGCAAAGCAGCATGACCCGGGATTCGAACTCATGGAGCCACTCGTCAGGCCGGGCTGCGTCCAGTTTAATCCAGTGAGACCTCAAAAGCATGGAGAGTAGGTGCAAATCCTCCCAAACAGGAACTGAAAGACTCTGGGGTACCCAGACTTTTGCATGCGTCACAGAGCCCCTTGCTGTGATGGGCCGGTGTCCACTTTTCATGAGGATGAAGACGGAGAATAACCCTTCGATCGAGCGGTATCTTCATGCTGTGCCTTTTGTCTGTGGGAGAGAGAGGGCGAGGAAAAGAAAGAGAGCGAGGAGGGAAACATTTGCACACACAGCCTGTAATCAACGCAATAAATCCCAGCGCTAATGCAGGCGGCCTATAGGAAAATGAGCCGCAGTGCATATAAAATCTGATACACGCTGAAACAGAAAAAAACAGAGGGATCCGACTGCAGTGAAAAAAAACATAACCGCGGTAAAAGTGAGCGATCAAGTAAACACTTTCTCAGTGTATTTTTTATTTTATTTTATTTTTTTTTGCGGGCTGACTCTAATGCTCCATTAACGAAAACTAATAACGCTGAATCGGATCAGGACATTATGTAGGAGAATGTAGCGCGCAGGCTATTAACATAAACCACGGCACCCCCACAGCCAGACCCGGACCCATTCCCATTTATTTCACTCGAGCCGCTTAGACTTTTATTAACATACTGAATAGGGGCTGTAGCGCCACGGCGGAACAGAAACGCTGCACAATAATGGGAAAAAACAGGGCTCGGAGAAAGAGGATAAATATAGGGATATCATAGTAACCACCGAGCAATACCCTACCAACCACAGCAACCACCAAGCAACCACTTGAATTATGCAGACTATAATAGCAACACACATAGTCAGCATTATACAAGTACTCAAGCAACCACCTTGGATATCATAGTAACTACCTTGCAATACCCTACCAACCACCTGTAACACCACAGCAACCACTTAGCAACCACTTCTGTCACACTGACTCTATTATAGTTAACATGATAACATTACTCTAGCAACCACCTAGGATATTATAGTTACCACCTAGCAATACCCTGCCAACCACCTGTAACACCACGGTAACCACCTAGCAACCTCTTGTATTACACTGACTATAACAGTAAAACCTATTGTCACCATAGGTTAAGTACTTAAGCAACCACCTGGGATATTATAGTTACCACCTAGCAATACCCTGCCAACCACCTGTAACACTACAGTGAACACCTAGCAACCACTTCTGTCTATATTGTGACTATATTATAGATAGCATGATATCTAGCGAACACCTGTAACACCACAGCAACCACCTAGCAACAGCTTATATAGGGCACCACATGCTCTGCATAGCTGGGGGGCTGGGTGGGTGGAGGAACTTTGGCCTTATTATTTCTTGATTGATGAGAAATTGATTGACTTATTATTCTTATTGATGTTTGTGGTCTGCCCACAGTTTCTGACCACAGGGACAGGCCACAGCCTGTAAACCATCGCAGACCTTTAGGAAAGGTGCAGCTCAGTTTGACGTACCTGTCGGAGGTGGGTGTTTCTAAAGCAATGGACGCCCTAGTCTTTTCTCCATTGTGCTCCTGAAGTCTTGTATGGAAAGCGATGACTGGGTAAAGTTTGGGTCAAGAGCTGGATCGGCTGCTCATCACTGTGCTAACAAAGCCCACTTACAGAACACCAGACTGTCTGTCTGATTTCTGGTGAATGCTCCGTGAGACCCACTTCCATTTGATATGTGTGTGTGTGAGTGAGTGTGTGAGTTTCATTACCCCGTACCGTATTTATAATTCATAAGAGCATGCCGGAGTACAGTTGGGGTTGTTTTGGCATAAGCAGTGGGACTCATTAGACTATTCTCCTTATAAATAAAACAGCCGGAGCCGCTTGCACTGTGAGCTCCCGGCAAGAACTGGGCGTTTTCAGGGCGGCCGCAATCCAACACGGGTCCTGAGGAGACTCTTCCCGAGGCGGGTAGTTATGGGGGTCGCTTCCTGTGTGTTGAAACAGACCACCGAGGACGTGACGCAATTATGTAGCCCTAGGTCTAACCTGTTGTTCCTCTGTCTATCTAGCCCTAAAGCCTTTGCATTTTAGCCTAGCGCAATCACTTAAAGGAGCGGTTCGGCCCCCCATTTACTCAACTAGTCTTAGTCGTTCAGTCAAGACAGATCTGGCTGGAAATTTGGCTTATTCGCTTTAGCACTGGAGCTATGAGGCTAATGTAGCCAACAAACACCAGAAGTCAGTAGTCATCCAAATCCCAAATGATGCTAAGAAAACATTCATTAAGGTCCCACAGCAAGGCTAATGAAAATACGGACCTAGACACATCCAAAGATCATGCTGCCTGCCATCAGCAGCCAGAACCTGAGAGAGCACAACTAGCCTTACATTTACATTTAAGGCATTTAGCAGACACTCTTATCCGGAGCGACTTACAAAAGTGCTTTGCTATTTGCCCAAGAAGAACCTCCGCTAGTTTAAATAGACTAAAATTTAAAGATCCTAGATCTTAGACTCTACAAAACATAAGTCAGTAAGGTGACCACTCTGCTATCTGCCCAAGTACTCTCAGAAGAGGAGGGTCTTCAGTTTGGGTTGGAAGACAGCGAGCGTTGGACTCTGCTGTTCGGACACCCAGGGGAAGTTCACTCCACCACTTCGGTGCAGGACAGAGAAAAGTCTGGACGCTCGTCTTCCGTGGATTTTGAAGGATGGCGGATCGAGCCAAGCCGTACTTGAAGCTGGAAGGGCTCTTGATGCAGATCGGCTTTTGACCTCTGGGTGGGTAGATGGCTCTCTCTCTCTGTCCCGACAACCAGTGTGATGTTGGCCAGCACGGACGACTGCAAGCCGATGCGTCCGAGCTGGGTACCCGGAACTTGCGTTGGTGACACTGCATCGGCAGTCGCTTGAAACGAGGCAAGTCCCCACCCTCCCAGTTTCGGGAGCATTGCATGTGATAAGGAAAGAGTACTAACGAGTGGATTGGCTAATTGGCTGACCTGAAATCTAAGCAATTCGACAAAACCCATATGTAGATCAAGAGCATTGGTGCACTGGTATCTACCCATCATCCTAAAGGTAAGAACTGGTAGCTAAAGAGGGAAGCTACAAAATACCAGGACCACCGAATTTGCCCTTGTGCTGCTGCTGCTATATAATTAAACTGCAGCTCACTCTATAGCCTTCACAGGTCACCACAACAAACTGTCCAAATCCAATTCCAAACTGCACATCAGATCAGGACAGACTGGCCTCTTCCTTGCCAACACAGCGTTCCAGGCATGCAATTGCGGGTCCAAGCACTTTTAGGGCCCTATCTTACACCCTGCCAGCAGTCTATGTTCACGCCTCCCGCCTGCATCGTTTAAATAGCGACGGTGCTTGTGAATATATCTACGCCGATGGGCGTGGTGGTCTCGAAATGAGGGGTGTTCAGGTCTTTTTTTTTGCCGTATTGCTATGTATCTCGGCAACGGAAAACACAAGTAAGCCACTGGCCAACAACAACAACCTAGGCAGACGTCAACAGTCAGACGTTTGTTGCTATCTTGTCAACACAGGCGCGTGCAGCCCGCCGCTCGTACACCCCCATTGAAATAGCAATTCACCAAAGCCAGACCGCACCCGGCTCATAAAGGGAACAGCGAGTGACGAGCTGATTAGTTTACTGCACGTTACGCTCTATTAAAAAACACACCCATGATTAATTAGGAGACCTTATTGAGCCACAATAGGTGTACTTCACTGACACGCCCTGAATCAAGCTGGGCGGTTGACGGCTCACCTAAATATCGCTAAAATAAGGCCCTTAAATTGTCGTCATGATACATTTAGAATGTGTCTTTCCCAGGCCTGTCATTAAAGGTGTCCTACAATGGTAGTCTGTATTTACCATGGTATAGCTGACTAATGAGAGTTCGGAAATGGACGTGACCAACCGCGGACCTCAAACACCGTCGTTCTTCCTTCAAAAGAACATCCAGCTGAACCAAAATGGAGCTGGTAAAAGAGGCCGATTCCAAAGCCCCCAAACTGTTACATCACAGTCTTGACTCTTATGCTTATACCCACCAGAAAAAGCCTTGTTGCTGTGATGCTAGTGGTGGCTATGCTAAAAGCTAGCCTTAGCTTGCAGAGGCATCCCTTCTGGAAAGTGCCATGCACAGCAGAAGCAGGAGAAAGTGCCCTGGATATCGGCTAAAAGCTAAACTCTAGTCGATCAGGTCGTCTCTTCATTTCTTTTCCAGGCTAAAGCTTAAACAAAGCTATGCTATGCTATGCTATGTTAGGCCGTATAGCTCCTGTGTTGTACAAACTAGCCAATAAAAGCAGGAAAATCTGAATATTTATATTAATACAACTGCATCAGAACGACATCACACAATGGCTATTGTAGTTGATATTTTTCCTCAACAAGGACATCGGCGTCAAAACATCATCATCATCTCCAACCGCAATCCACGGTCTATGAACATGACACTGATCCGAGCTCATCTGAAGACGTATAATCAATATTTTTTTAAATATATACTCTTGCTAAGGCGTCTACTTAATGATTAAATATATATGCAAATGTATATTTAATCTGAAGCAGTGAAAAACTAGGGCTCTTGGATTAGCCGGCTAACTGTTTTCGTGTAGGTCAGCACAATTTCAATTCGACTAAAGTGGAACTGGAACGTAGCTCACTTAGCAGAAACAGCTCGCTTTCATCCTTCCTCGGCTCCTCGGGTCAGTGAAATAATATCCTTTATAGCTCCTTCTAATACTTCAGGAAATGGGAAGGGATTCCCTCAAAGAGCTATTACAAAAATACTCCCTCTGCTTCTGTCCTACGTTAATAGAACGTGTAGCGAATAGCAACTAGTCGGCTAACTGCTTCAGTTTCGGCACAATTCCGAGTTGCCTGACCTGAAACAAAGCTCCTTTAGATGTTCTGGTGTCGTCAGATCAGGACAGTAATATCAGGTTCTGAGGCTTCATCGCGTAAGCTTGTTAGCCAGCTAGCTGGTTTGGTTTAAGTCCGTTCCTTCTTAAGATTTTCTCTAGAAGTTCCATAAAACATCAGACAGGTCTTGTGGGACGTTCCCACAATTTGAGGACCAAAGCTGTCCAAGTAAACCATCAAACATCTGGTCATTGTCAACATCTGTAAACAGCAGTAAAAGCAGTGGTCTTTAGGTACAGTCTCAGGACTGTCCAACTTTTATCTGTGGACATGTTTCCATGACGTTTCGATGGACCAAATACCATCAACTGATATCGCTAACAATGCTAACCTGGGACAGTGCTTACAATGTTAACTTGAGACATTGTGGTAAACTCTGAAGTCCTTAGCTAACTGTCTTTTGGACATTCTTGGACATAATTCTTGTGTCTACGGTACAGAACAATAATGGAAAATCAGAGTTGAACTCGACTGTAACTCAATTCTATCTACAGTCTCAGAAAATGTGGCAAATATAGCCGATCTGAACTCCTGAACTAGCCAGCTAACTGCTGGAAACCAGTGCAATTTCAAGCTGACTGAAGTTGAACTGGGACGCAGCTCAGTTAGCAATTGAGACGCAATGGTTTTGATCTCTTGACTGAAGCCGAACCGTATCCCACTAATACGGGAGCTGGAAAATGGGTTCAGTGGAAGAATAATTATCAGACTATTCACTCAGCTTTTTTCCTACTTTTGGATTAGCCGGCTAACTGGTTCAGTTTCATCACCGTTTCAAGTTGGCTGCGCTAAAACACAGCTCTCGTTTTTTTTGTTTTTTTTTGTGTGTGTGTGTGTCTCGGCCTAGAAAAGTAATATCACATCCATCAGTTTCATCGAATCGAGAATGGGATTAACTGAAGTCGGAACTGGAACGTTAGCTCGCTAGCTCGCTTAACAGTTACCGCAGCTGGTGGCAGTCCAATTTCATTATAGGTCCTACTAATACTTAATTAAATGGAAATGAGTTCTCTGGGAGAGCAATCACAAGAATATTCACTCGGTTTTCTTGACCTTCTATTCAGAATATGTAGCAAATATGGCAAAACTGAACAGAACTTGGATTAGCCAGTCAGCTAACTGTTTTCAACTTGACTGAGGTAAAAACTGAGGGGTTGAGGCAGGATGCAAAATGCAGAATAGCGAGAGGGCTGGGCCACGAAGTCTTCAGTCCAGGGTCATAATGCCACCAATAACACCATTACAACCACTACCTACCAAAGAGCTACCACACCACATGAAAGGCAGGCCTATATGGGTCCTGTATGGGTAGCCCAGCTGAGCACCAGAAAATTTTGCCCATGGTCTCCATGTTGATCCCACATATGGATGCCTAGTGATGGGACCAGGAGAGGTTAAACATGGGCTTAACCAGAGCGACTTACAAGGTTACTCGTATTACAGAAGTGGGCCAATGTGGTGTTAGGAGTCTTGCCCAAGTCACCCAGACCAGGAATTGAACCCTAGTCTCCCACATGGTGTGGTAGCTTACTAGCCGGTAGTGGTGTTATCTGTTGCGCCACACATGTACAAACCTACTCAGAGCCCATGCCCACCTCAAACCCACCTAGCCCACATTTCAATGCTACGTTGTCCCTCCTCTGCAATACGAGTAACATTCCAAGAGTATCCACTCAGATTTCTTCCTACGTCCACATAATATTGTCACAGTTGGAGTTTCTCACTGCAAGCGCGACGGCTAACTCCTGATGTTGTCTTATGTAAATATCCCAGGCCGGATCATCTCATAACCCCCTCACATCACAGCCTCATTCCTCATCACAAGCGCTAATCTAAAATTGAAAATCTCAGCCTATCGGTTGAAGCACTTTTTAATAAGTTTCTGAAGATGACTTTCGGAACACGTGGCGCAGCACATCTTACATCGCTCGGTGAGATTTTATCCACTTCAAATGGTGCGGCTTTCAAAGAGGAAGCTGATTATTACCCTTCCTCCCGAAGATAAAATGCTCGTTTAGGCGTCAGGGGCCGTGCAATTTAAATTGAATGATAATAGGTGTCCAATTGGACCAGGCGTACAGCCTCCGGCCCCCCGTTACGGCTGGCCTTTTTCATTCTGTTTTTTTGAGTCTTTATAACATAAAAACCTCTGATTTGTATTTGATCGGAATTTCCGTGCAAGTGCAGGGCAGTAGTTTTTGTCTGCTAATTTAGCACTGGGGTATAAATCACGAGCCACGGGCGGCATTGTGAGCCTGCTACGCTGCATGGAGTTAAAAAAGGCCCTGAGCTTGGAGAGATAAGAGTTTTACTGTATGAGAATTAACAGACCACCCAGTTCCAAAGATTGTGTCATATCTCTATATATATAATACAGGGCTCCCAGGTGGCACGACTGTCTAAGCGTTGGCCCATCACCATGGGATAAACCATCTACTAAGAATACCTTTTTAAACCCTTGCCAGCCAACATGCCCATTTGGGGCTCACTTGGGAGGAACGTGGGCTAGGTGGGTTTCAGGTGGGCATGGGCATTTTTAGGGGGACCCAGTTGGGCTTCTCATTCCCATCCCCAGCCCTCCTTAATCATACATGGCTCCCATCTAGGCCCGGTATGCAGTGTACAACCTCAATGGCAACCATTGTTTAACCCTTCCTGGTCCCATCACTGACCCTGGTGGGCATCCACATGCGAAGCCAACGTTGAACCCAATGACAAAACATTATGGTTACCAGATAGGCGACCCATACAGGCCCCACATGGGCCATGTTAGCTGGGCAAGGTGATGCAAACTAAGGCAAACTGATGCAAACTGTCTGCAGATTAGTTAGACCCCGTTTACATCTGGTCACTTCAGGATCCAGACCACCTTGAGTAGTCTGAATATGAATCTGGTTGGACCTGGACTCCAGATCCAGCCTTTGTTGTGACAGAGCAGAGCCTGGTGATGTCTCTTTTCAACCCCCCCCTTAAGAGCCCAACGCCGGCCTGACCTGCAGCTGCTAGTGAAGGGGGGCCATGGCCATTCATCACAGCTGCCGAGATCACAGGCCGATTGAGTGTCCGAGGGGATGAATAAAGGAAGGGTCGTTTACTTTCTTCCCCGGAGTCGAGCAGTCACGACGCGGCCGGACGGACAGCTGGGTACTAGGAGCAGAAAGAAGTGTCACACTGGTGTCCGTCTGGCAGAACGGTCGATGAGGAACGGCAGAGGCAGTCGGTGACAAAACAAAGTGGTCAGCGGCGCGGAGACATGTTGCTGAGAGCTCTGGAGAGGGATCCAGCTGTGAGGACGTAATGGAGAAATGTTCGCCAGTGTCAAAAAAGATACTGCTGGCTAGCCGGTGAAGCGTGAGAGGGGCCATTGAGGAGGAGGCCTCAAAGAGGTCCTGGAAGAGCTGACTATTTGTAGTGCATTAACCTTAAGACTTTGGGTTTTGTTTGGGGGATTTTGACTCATTTCTCCTGCAAGAGGCTTCTAGTTCTGTAAGGGTCTTGGGCTGTCTTGCTGCTCTGCCCTTTTGAGGTCCATCCACAGATTTTCATTGAGGGAAAATGGCAAAACCTTCAGCCTAAGGTAGTCCATCTACCAGCGAAATGTTGTTGCGTATGCAAAGGTGGAAAAGATGGGACCCAGCCCAACTGGGATCCAGAAAGTTTGCGCCAACCAGGGTCAGTGAACATTGGCCTCATCTGGTTTGTACACTGGCACATCGGGCCTAGATGGGACCCATGTGAGATGAGGGTTGGCTATAGTGATGGGACCTCCTAGGGAAGCCCAACATGTACAGCCCGGATCAGAGCCAATGCCCACCTGGAACACGTAAAGGTAAAGGTAAAGGTGCACGTATTTGTCACTGTACAGTGTACAGCGAAATGTGTCCTCTGCATTTAACCCATCTGGTAGTGAACACACACTCACACACAAACATGTGTTAGGGGCATTGAGTACACACACACACACCCAGAGCGGTGGGCAGCCAACTCCAGCGCCTGGGGAGCAGAGAGGGTAAAGGGCCTTGCTCAAGGGCTTTATGCTTTATGCCTTTTGGAGATCAGAAACCACTAAAATACATGTTGACCAGAGGAGCCTGGTGCTTTCAACCAGGGAAACTGATGGGAACAGTTTCTTCTGGCTCCCAAATGGCTCCTTTTTAAGTAGCATTGCTACAAGTTTTAAGGCAACGTCCAAAAAAAATCTTTAGACATCTTTGCTATCTAGCTGACGCTAACGCCACAGTCGATAAAGTAGGTTCCATTCGTAGACCTAGTTCCACTTTTCCCTCACTGTATGGAAAGGAAGCAATAAGGCTACCTTTTCCCCCATTGAGATTTTTTAACGAGTGCAAATTCTCACTGCAGGCTGAGCTGCCAGAGCCTGTTGCTTGGCCAAAAACGTCTAATTCAGCAGTTAAGAACAGCTGGCAAAAAAAAACCTGGCTGTGCTGTTACTTTGAGACATTCTGACAGCAGCCCTTCACACAGCGGTTACTGACTGTTGAGCGGCCGCCAGCTAGAGCCCTGCTACTTCTGCTGCCACTCAAAACGCAGGATTGCGCTGGCCCATTAGCCCAGAGCCGGAGCGATACCATGGCTCGGAGCTGCCTAGGCATGACTCCTGGCTACTGGCTGTGCAATGTGACAAATCTGCAGAAATGGGTCTCTCCAACTGCTTGAGTCACTGGATACCTAGCTAGTAATGTCTCCAGTTTAAGAGTTACAGACCCTTGCAATGCGGTAATGGTCAATTATCAGTTGTACATCAGGTTGACCTGCCTAATAGGTTCACAATGTACTGTAGGGTGAGGTCTGAAGGCTACATAGCCTGCACAAGTGGCCTACGTCGCTGTGAGCGATTATTCTTGTGTAAAATCATAGTTGCATTGGAACTTCTGCAATTTAGCATAGCTGTAAGTTCCCAATCGCCGGGAGATTGGGAGTCCCTGCATGGTCAGGACTCTCTCTATGGAATGAGCTGTACTAGATGGTGGTTGTTTGATTGTGCTGGTTGTTCGTGCTTGTAGTTCTGCCCCTCATCCTCTGATTACTTGGTTCTGTGGTGAGATGGCAGATGGCAGCTTCATTACTATAAACCTGAGCGACGGAACAGGGAGGATCCCGCAGTTCTAGAGCATTAATGGATAGCATGCAGGCCAAAAAGGAAAGTGAAACCATCATGCCCTAGCCATCTGCGGGGAGAGCCATCAGCCGAGGGTCCATTAGCTCCGCTGGAGGCAAGCGCCATCTGAATAACAGCACTTTGCAAAAGAAGGAGCTCAGACCCATCGAGGCATGGACTCTGCAAGACCTCTACAGGTGTCCTGTGGTAGGTGGTACCAAGACCTCACCCACCGAATTTGTCCATGTGGGACCTATATGGGTAGCCCAACTGGGAACTAGAAAGTTTTGTCCACAGGTTTCATGTTGGCCCCACGTATGTATGCCCACCAGGGTCGGTGATGGGACCAGGAGGGGTTAAATATGGGTCCCATCTGGGTTGTACACTGTTCATGTGGCCTAGATGGGAACCATGTGGGATTAGGGTAGGCTGCTGTAACAATGGGGCCCATTTGGAAAGCCCAACTGGAACTGGGTACCAGTAACAAAGTGTGTACAAACCCACTGAGAACCCACCTATCCCACCTGGGGGGGATGCTCCTCCCCCAAACCACAGGTTGGCGTGGGCTATCCACAACAGTGGTGCTGAACCAACAGGGTAGTTCAGCACCACGGACAGCACAGAGCTCATAGTAGGGCTTGGTTTTTGACTCTCAGGAGCTGAGTCAGGGCTGACCCATTTCCTAATATGTTAACAGGTTAATGTCCCCATGTTCATAATCCTATTAATTCAATAATTATGAATAATAAGTATTTATTGCCCGAGCTTGTTGACCTCAAACAAAAAGAATGGAAAAAAACACTTGAAGTGCTCAGTTCAGTTTTCAGTGGGAGTTTCTCTCCAGCTATAGCTTATGTGAACGAGCTTGCTGAACCTACAACTTAGCTCCACTTCACTGCCTTGATGTCCTTAAATGGTCGTGGGAATTCTAATCCGAGGCTGCGTCGGTGGAGCTGAATGGATGAGTGGCCCATTTCTGCAGCGGAGCTCCTGCTAAAACCATACATTTCACAGTGGATCAAGATCATCTGCAAACAATCCACAAAAGCCAGAGGTAGGGCTACAGAATTAATGGTGATGGTTATTAACTGTATGATTCTCGTGGAGCCCCAGGGCTGCTTTTTCCATATGAAATGGAAAATAATAAATGCAGTCATTACTTTTTTTGGGGGGGCTCACATGCGTGGAACGAGGGCTAGGCGGGTTCCAGGTAGGCTTAAACATCAAACCTAGACCCTGCTTAAATTTGCGGCCACTAGATTTTGGTTAGTCGGTGCTACCATCCAAAGGATCCCCCCTTCGGATGTCAACGCAGCTAAGGGTTGGCTGTTTTTGTTACTGTGCATTTGAAGGGGCCCCAAAATGTCCCCAGAAACTCCATTTGCTTTGGTAAAGCTGAATAATGGTGGTTTGGCGCATGACAGGAACCTCAAGCACTGTTCATTCCAAAGAACATCCAGCAGAACCAAAACAGAGCTGAAAAGCAGGCCGAATTCCGAAATTCCCAAACTTGCTATATTTACACCCCAAAATTTATGTAAACCCCACCCACTAGCGAAAGCCCCAATCAGAGCTGGTGAAATGGTAAAGTGGTTTGCTACAGCGGAGTCCATCATAGGCAGCAAACTTCCAGACCTGCAGGACATCTACCGGTCCCGCTGCCTGAGAAAAATCCAGAAGATCCGGTTGGACTGTAGCCACCCAGTGCCATCAGGCAGGAGGTACCGCAGCATCCAGGCCAGAACAAACCGGCTAATGAACATTTTCCACCCACAAGACAGGTTCCTGAACACACTGTGAACCCTTCACCAACACCACTGCACTCGGACACTTTATTATTAATACTCTATATATCACTGCTATGGACAACATCACTAAGTCACTTTATACAACAGGAATAAACATAAACATACATATTTATATTTAGCTCCACTCTCTCAGACTATACCTGTCTCATAAATGTACATATCAGAAAATTTCTACAGATCTGTCCTGTCTTTGTATATTCTGTATTTTGTGTATATTTTGCATTTATTTAATATAATGTTTAATTTAACTTTATTTTAACATGTTTAGTATGTATATAGTTTTGTCCTCCTGTAGAGCTTCAACCTGAGCCTCATCACAAGCATTTCAATGCATAAATGTCCTGACATGTTGTGCAAATGACAAATAAACTTGAAACTGGAAACTTCTGATCTTCTCAAGGTGCTTTGAGGAACCTTCAAGAACAAGGTTCCTTGAAGGTTCCTTAAAGCACCTTAAGAGGATCCAGGCCTCATGACCGCGGCTTTTCCTGTACCAGTGACCGCAGAGCTTAAACTTGGCATGCAGCAAAGTGAAAGCTAGGGCTAGTGCGCCGTTTCCTGTTGCACTACACTGAACTGATGGACAGTCAATGAGAGCGGTCGTCACGCAAACTCCTGCCCACAGAGAACACTGACTGGTTTACTCAGCTAAGAGAGAGATAGAGACCAATCAGGATGCTTTCTGCGTTGAACTCTCTCGCTACGCCTGTCCCGGGATTTCCCAGGATACCGTATGTCATTTGCGGATCTGCTGTCCAACTGCGGGCGCGAGAAGTGGGACGTCTGCTTTTATTTCCGAGGCAAGATCTTTGCTTTTGGGTTACACAGGTCTTTCGAGGTACAGAAAGGCTGCGTAAATATATAAATAAAGGTACGTTGAGATTCATTTCTCAGTGCCGCGACCAGGCTCTAATTAAATAGATATCTCTGCTCGAGGTGAGGAAAGTTTCCCTCTCTGAAGCCAGTATAAAGCAGTAAATAATTGCAGCGGGAGGAGAGGCGGCGGGGGGTTCAGGGGCTGATAAAAGCGCCGCTGTTATTAGCGGCCGGACGGAGGAGGGAGGCATGATATACGCCTCATGGTGGGCAAACTTTAATTAGAATACAATAAGGCCGGAGTGCTAGCTTAAGGTTAAACTGGGGGTAATTGAAATCCCCAGGGAAAGGCCCTTCAATTCCCTGACAATGAATGGAAAGGAGAGGGACTGTATGCAAGTCTGTTTATGTGTGTGTTTGTGTGAAGAGAGAGAGAGAGAGATGCCATTCAAACAGCACTGGAGAGGATAACAGCATTCCTGGTTATGCGGGATTGACATCATACAGAGAGACATCAGGTAGAAAGAGTGCGAGGTAGATTAAGTGAGAGAGAGGGTGTGTGTTTGAAAGTGTGTTTGAGTGTGTATGTGTGTGTGTGCACAGAGAGAGTGATAGAAAGAGAGTGCAATCACTGCATGAGCTTTGATGTGGTGCAGCTAGATGCTTATCTGTGATGGACTGGACGGGACTGGAGGGGAAGAAGAGGACAGAGGGAGGGAAAAAAAAGAATGTGAAGGAGAAGGAAGAAATGAGGGAAGTAAAATGAACCGGAGAAGGGAGAGGACGGGAAGACAGAAAGGGGTGAGGACAGAAGAAGAAAAAGGGGAAGGTTAGGATGAGGGGAAGTGGAAGAAAGAAGGACGAAAGGGATGGAGAAGGAGACAGAGGTCATGGACAGAATGATGAAAGGCTGGAGAAGACAAGGGTGAAGAGGAAGGTGAGAAGAGAAAGAAATAGGAAGTGGACGAGACACGGACAGAAGAATAAAGAACAGGAAGGTGAGGACAAAAAGGGGACAAGGGGGACGACAATAAAATAATACAGGAGGGGGAGAAAAAGGAAGACAAAAGAAAAGGAAAACTGACTAAAAAAAGACCTGTAGGACTAGAAGAACAAATGAAAAAGAGGACAGAACAAAGACGGAAGACCTAGATAAAAAGGATGAAAAGACAGAAGAACAGGACATAGTACAGACAAATGATGAATTGAAGGAGGGGAAATGTGAAATAGGACAGAAGAAGGAAGAAGACATAAGACAGAAAAAGGAAGAAATGGATGGAAAGATGGACAAAAGTAGGAGGATGATGGACAACAGTTTGGCCACAAGGACAGAAGAATAAAGGACAGCTGGACAGGTAGGCAGAAGGAAAAAGAAGAGGTCAGAAGCACTAAAAAAGAAGGACAGGAGAAAATACAGAAAAAGGATGGAGAGAAGGAAGAGACAAGGTAAAAGACAGACCGAAGAAGGAAAAAGAGGACAGAAGAGACAAGGAGACGACAAAGAAAAATGGGGAACAAGGAGGACAGAAGAAAAAGGAAGGTGGAAAAAAGGACAGAAGGACAAGGAACAGGTTGACTGGAAGACATAAGAAAAAATAGGAGATCAGAAGAAGGCAGAGAAGGACACAAAAGGAACAAAAAGATAGAATGGGGGACAGAAGACTGAAGGAAAGCAAGACAAGAAGACTCTGTTCTGAACATGTCCCTGTTCTCGATCTCTTATTAAAGGTTATTCCAAAGTCAGTCTTGCTTGTAAACTCTTGCCTCCTATGAACAGAAGGATGGAAGACTGAGTATAGCTGTCCCAGCTTCTCCTACTGCAGATCTCCAACTCTCAAAGACACCTGCAATTATTCACAGCATTCAATCACACAGTCATTTTAATGTGTCTGCTCTAGTATTGGATTAACATGACTCCATTACCTGGAACAGAACATAATGGCTATAATTTACTGCCGACAACTCGCACTGGAGGCTTTTCCATCCACCTCCTTGTTGCAGCGGTCTGCAATTACGTGGATGTGGGTTTTGGTGCATGTCATTTGGTGTTCACCGTGACAGAGGAACCTGGGTGAATCCTGATTTGATTGTTATTAAATTACGCCATTATTATCAAAATATGGACAAATACTCATTTTACAGGGGCGGGGCTGCCTTAGCTGTTACAGCACCTGGTGACTGATGACAGGGTTGTAGGTTTGACACCTTGGCCCGCCAAACAATACCTGGGCTTGCCAAATTATACCTGGGCTCACCAAACGATACCTGGGCCCACAAAACAATTCCTGGGTCCACCAAACGATACCTGGGCTCACCAAACGATACCTGGGTCCACCAAACGATACCTGGGCTAACCAAACGATACCTGGGCTCAACAAACAATACATGGGCCCACAAAACAATACCTGGGCTCACCAAACGATACCTGGGCCTGCCAAACAAGACCTGGGCCCACCAAACGATACCTGGGTCTGCCAAACGATACCTGGGCTCACCAAACGATACCTGGGCCTGCCAAACGATACCTGGGCTCACCAAACGATACCTGGGCCTGCCAAACGATACCTGGGCACACCTGCATTATGATACCTGGTCCTGTCAAACAATACCTGGGCTCACCAAACGATACCTGGGTCCACCAAACGATACCTGGGTTCACCAAACAATACCTGGGCACACAAAATGATACCTAGGTCCTCCAAACGATACCTGGGCCTGCCAAACGATACCCGGGCTCACCAAACGATACCTGGGCTCACCAAACGATACATGGGCCCACCAAACGATACCTGGGCTCACCAAACGATACCTGGGTCCACCAAACGATACCTGGGCTCACCAAACGATACCTGGGTCCACCAAACGATACCTGGGCTCACCAAACGATACCTGGGCTCACCAAACGATACATGGGCCCACCAAACGATACCTGGGTCCACCAAACGATACATGGGCCCACAAAACGATACCTAGGTCCACCAAACGATACCTGGGTCCACCAAACGATACCTGGGCCTGCCAAACAATACCTGGGCTCACCAAACGATACCTGGGCCTGCCAAATGATACATAGGCCCACAAAACGATACCTAGGTCCACCAAACGATACCTGGGCCTGCTAAACGATACCCAGGCTAACCAAACGATACCTGGGCCCACAAAACAATACCTGGGCCCACCAAACGATACCCGGGCTCACCAAACGATACATGGGCCTGTCAAATGATAGCTGGGCCCACCAAGCAATACCTGGGCACACCTACCAAACTGCCCAACCCAGTAAGCTAGAAATGGAGCACTGCTCGTGCTAAAGGGAGCAACGAACAGACCATTGCTGGTGCCTTAGGGAGCTACGAACAGACCATTGCTGGTGCTAGAGGGCGCTACAGCCCTGAATAATAATCGTAATCTAATCGTGGGGTGTCTAGAGATTCCCACAGCCCTTATGAGTAATGACGGAACATCTGGCCAACGCTTGTCCTGGCTTTTGTACTGAGTGCTACAACCAGAGTGCTTGACTCCACCGACTTTAAAAATGTTAGTATTGAAAAAGCAGACCCCGCTGTGTTTATCGTAGGCCATGTATTAATGTTTAAATGTTTTCTTGAGCAGCGCAAGCCTTTGCTTCGCTACGTCAAAACGACGGGCTTTCGTTTGTAATGAATTAAGCATCGGCAGATATGACGGGAACGGGATGGAGCGTGCTGCGCTCCCAATTCCCTCTGCACTACAAACAAACCAGATAAGGAAAAGGCAGCATGACGAATTCATGGCATTTTGAATGGTAACCATTTAGCCAGCTCCAAGACTGAGAATATACAGTAGAGTCTGGGCTGTGGGATCCAGAGCACTGCGTTGTTTTTCCAACTCCTGGTTCTCCACTCCACGGTTTGACTGCACATGCTGTTTTCTTGCATCTTCTCATCTTTTAAAATTAGGTTAAGATTAGGTTTAGGTCCATATTAAGGTATAGGTTAAGATTAGGCCAACATTAGGTTTAGGTGTAGATTAAGATGTAGATTAAAGTGTAGATTAAGGTTAGGGTAAAATTAGGTTTGGTTTTGGTGTAGATTAAGATGTAGATTAAAGTGTAGATTAAGGTTAGGGTAAAATTAGGTTTGGTTTTGGTGTAGATTAAGATGTAGATTAAAGTGTAGATTAAGGTTAGGGTAAAATTAGGTTTGGTTTAGGTGTAGATTAAGATGTAGATTAAAGTGTAGATTAAGGTTAGGGTAAAATTAGGTTTGGTTTTGGTGTAGATTAAGATGTAGATTAAAGTGTAGATTAAGGTTAGGGTAAAATTAGGTTTGGTTTAGGTGTAGATTAAGGTGTAGATGTAGGTTAAGGTGTAGGTTAAGACTTGGGTTAGGTGTATATTAGAATATGGGTTAAGATTAGGCTAACATTAGGTTTAGGTGTAGATTAAGATGTAGATTAAAGTGTAGATTAAGGTTAGGGGTCAAATTAGATTTGGTTTTGGTGTAGATTAAGGTTTGGTTTAGGTGTAGATTAAGGCGTAGATTCATTTTAGGTGTAGATTGAGGTGTAGATGTAGGTTTAGGTGTAGATTAAAATGAGGTTTTGATGTAGATTAAGATGTAGATAGAGGCTTGGTGAAGGTGTAGGTTAAAGGCGTCAAGTAAGTTGTGGGTCTACCACCCAACCCACATCCGGCCACGAGCGTCTCAGTGGTCAGGAAACGTCTTTAGCAGCAAAGTGACAGGAGCCGGAGTTCGTGAGAACTTTTGTGTAGTCAGTATCTTGGATGGCAGACTGAAAAAGCTTGGCAGGAAGAAGGTGTGAGGGTACTAAACAACAATACTGAACCTCAGAGCGGGGAATCGGGGACAGTTCCTTTTATTTTAACCTTCGGTTGGATCTCGCGGCGTTTCTTCTGGCTTGTTTTCTCGTTGAACGGCAAAATCCCTCGGAAAAATACAGCGCTGTCGAAGTCTTCTGCTTCTTTTGTCCCAATGGAGAGCAAAAGATAGTGAGAGAGAGAGAAAAAGAGGGAGAACAAACAAGTAAACAAGTGTGTATGTGTGTGTATATATGTGTGTGTGTGTGTGTGTGTGTGTGTTGTAACGAATGAATGAAAAGGGAGAGAATAAGAAAAGGGCCACACCGTCAGGTCTGCAACCGAAATTCCGTGGCGGCGCTGGTGTAAACATGGCGCGGGCAGATAACTGGCTCCGTCCTAATCTCCTTAATAGTGCCTCCGGCTGTGGGCTCTGGACCAGGACAGGGGGGGGTTTAGTGGAGGGGGGGGTGGTGCCCCTCACCATCTCAGCTCGTACACAGCTTCTGCCAGAGGGGTTTCAGAAGCATTCGAGCTGGTGTGGATAGAGTGGGATGTCAGTGATCACTTTCTTTTATCAGACAAACAAATGTCTGTTCTTTGTATCCATTCCCCCACATAACCACGGGGGAAGCAGGGGGCCAATCACACTGGGGCCCAGGGCCGAAGTGAGATGGGTTTTCGGACCAGGAGCTGACCAGCCCAACCCAAACGTTTAAGATGAACTTGATCTGTGAAGAAGGTGATTTCACAAACCTTAAAAAATCACAGGAATATAGGAATTCTATCAGGGGAAAAACATAGCGCATCCAACAAGAACAAAAGCCTTGTATATTTTTATATACAACCAAAGAAAATTGGCAAGCTCAAAGCATAACTTGAACATGCACATACTCTCCTCGTAATCAAACCAGTGCATTTCACTCAGTGTCCACTAGGGGTCCTGAGAAAAGAGGCTACACTGTTATATACGTTTAAAACTGTGGAGGAACCTCTTGGGCTTGTTTGAGGAGCCTTCAGGGAACCTTTTTCTACTCAAAACCTTTCCTTGAATGTTCCTCGAAGCACCTCAAGGTTCCTCCATGGATTTAAACTAAAGAACCTCCAAAGGTTCCTCAAGCATCTTATACTTTTTGACAGTGTACATGCTAGAAATGTTGCGATGCATCCCCAAGGAAGGCCTTGCAACAAGAGCGTTAGTGAGGTCAGGATGTTGGACCACCTCATCATCCCCAACTCCACAACTCATCCCATCCAAAAGTACTGGATGGAGCTCCACCACCATCATTCCTTGAGAACACAGTTCTTCCAATGCTCCACACCTCAATGCTGAGGGGCTTTATACAGGATATAGGATCATAATGCTTTAAGTAGCTGAATTCATTCATGAGAAGGGGTGTCCTCAAATATTCAGACACATACATACACAGCCTAACATTAGACTAATAGAATCGAGGTTCTTTGACTTTGGCACCCTTTCTGGTGCTATCTAGAACCCAAGCAAAGACCCATTCAAGCAGCCAAATGGTTCTTTGAGTTGTCCAGGTTCTGTACGAAACACATTGCCTTGCTAAAGTGTTGCAAGTGTCGGTGGGGTGGTCTTCCATGACTCCCTCCATCACTTCCAGCCAGCCCAGGGCCTTAAGTCTTGCAGCCCTGCTCAGAATGCGATTATTCAGGATTACACGCTCGTATTGGTGGAGTACGATAATCTCAACGACGCCGATAGATACGCATGTATTGTACGGGATCTCCAATCATCCAGTTTTGACCCGAAATAGAATTGGATTACCGTCAACAATCAACAAGATGTGACATTCGCTCATGAATCTGAATCCCAAACTGCGTTCAGTCATGTCGGAGGAATTTATCTGCTTTCAAGACTACAAAAATACCCCCCCCCTAATCCAACATGACAAGCATGGAGCAGTGTATCACATACGTACACTCTGTACAATGCCAGTGTTCTGGTGAACACTAATCTCCCACCCAGAGAAAACGCGATTAACCTTATCCACTCTGACATTCTAGTTACGGTAGCTTTCCTTCCCCTCCCTCAACCTTTACAACAGTTTCCATTAGCACATATATGTCTGTGTGTGTGTGTGTGTGTGTGTGTGTGTGTGTGAAACTCATTTACTACGGCTGTAATTCATACGATCTCGGTTCCTGAAGCAAAACCACGTTCACATTCCATTCATCCGGTACGCTGACTTCACTGGCCACTTTATTGGAAACACCCTCCTTGTACTTCTAATCGTTGGCCACTTTATTAGAAACACTTACTATCTTATGCTTCCGCTCACTGGCCACTTTATTAGAAACACCTACTATCTTGTGCTTCCACTCGCTGGCCACTTTATTAGAAACACCAGCTATCTTGTGCTTCAACTCGCTGGCCACTTTATTAGAAACACCAGCTATCTTTTGCTTCCGTTTACTGGCCACTTTATTAGAAACACCAGCTATCTTGTAATTGCTCACTGGCCACTTTATTAGAATCATCTAATGTCTTGTGCTTCCACTCGCTGGCCACTTTATTAGTAACACCTACTGTCTTGTGCTTCCACTCGCTGGCCACTTTATTAGAAACACCTACTATCTTGTGCTTCCACTCACTGGCCACTTTATTAGAAACACCTTCTGTTTCTCGTACTGTCTCGTACCTCCACCACGTTCTAGAACATTTCTTTGTGGAAAAGCTAACCCCTGCCGGACATTGTGGAAGGTGACGCCGTTTGTGGACGTCACTCGCCTGCTTACCCGTGCGTCTCAGAACCAGCTGGGCAGTTCAGTTAGCAGTTCGGAAGTGAAGCAGAAAGTTGGAACTTGTTCATGCCGTCAGTCGGGCAAGTGGAACACATCTGATCTACCTGATATTCAGTGTCTGGCTTTACAGCAGAGTTCTGCAATTGCTATTCTGGGCTGCGTGTCTCGAGCTGCTTAAGCAGTCTAATCATTTCTGAAACGTCCACCGCAGGAGCGGCCTGGAACTAGACTGAGGCTGGTCCCGGGCAAACACGGCGCTGAGACCGGCTAATTGCTAAACTGAGCTGTGATCCCTCCCAAGTCATACTAATATAACCTTCCCTGGTGTCTCTATAGCGACTACTCTTGATGCTATTTCAGCCTAGCAAGTTTTATTGCAACTTGCACTTGATGGAACGTTGATGGAGTTCTTAAGGTTTAAAGGTTTGAAGGTTTATGGAAGATGTCATGAGAGACTTATGTACACTGGTAAAAGTAGAATCCTTGAGGATCTTTTGGAGGTTCTTCTATTTGAAACTGTGGAGGAACCTTAAATGAACCTTTTTCTTCAAGGTTTCTCCACACTTTCAAGCTGAAGAACCTCCAAAGGATCTCAAGGATTTTATACCTTTAACAGTGACAGGTGTTGTGTAGCCTTATGAATGCTGTCCTTCAGTCATCGTCATCACCAGACCTTCATGTTTTCTCTTAACCTGAGCTTACTGGCGGCTCCTGTTTTGCAGCAGTTTTAAAACCCCATGCTTCATTTATATCAATCTTATGGAATCAATTGTTGCTTTCAGTGGCAAAACAAGCACAAACTGAAGCCCTGCCCACACTTATCTTATTATATTATTTAAAAACTGAGGATTTCATCTGTGTTTTGGCCTCCTGTCCACACAAAAACGTAGTGTTTGGCCACTAAAAAAAGAGAATTTTGGAGAATTTTGAAAACCTTTGGTCATGCGTTGTCAGGGTTTATGAAAATGCTGACACCACAACATATGCATTTTTCTGGCTGAATCTCAAACAAACTATGCTAACTTTTGGCTAGCATCATCCACACTATAGTTGAAATCCAGCATACTCGTCTACCAAGATGACCAAGATGGTAGACCAGCTGGTGGACCAGCTAAACCATCAAACTCCAAGAAAACATGCTCTCAACCAAGCTGACAACCAGTTCGATCAAGCTTAGGTAGATCATGCTGGTAGACCCGCTAAACCTCCTACACCCTATATAGCGAACTACAGATGTCATAAAGCTACAAGGTCTACAGGCAGACAGATTTCCACATATGAATAAATGTAAATAGGGTTCTATTAATCAATGTTTGACCAGTAATTGTTGCCAGTTGGCATCAACTATGCTAACTGTTGCTCAGTGCTAACCATGCTAGCTGGTATTTGAGGCAGATAATGACTTTAAAAGGATTCAAATGATCAAATACGTTAAAGACATTCATTCAAATGCAAAGTATCATTGCATATCCTGTACATTCACACAGAATACACTGATTTGGAGCTATAATGGAAAGTCTGTTCCCAGTTAGCGTCAACTATGCTAGCAATTGCTCGTTGTTAGCATGCTGGGCCACACAATTGTGTCAAAAGTATCAAAATATCGAAAACAGATGGTAAACATCCATTCGGAGGTGAAGCGTCTTTAAATGTTCAATATTTGCAGTGCGATTTCCGAGCTATGGCAGAAGATCAGAGCGGAGCAGCCTCGTGTGTTTCAACCGCAGACCAGCAAGCCGACATCCAGCTCCAACTTTTACCGGAGTTTTCTCCTCTTCATTCATCCCTCATCATTAGAAGCCCCTGAGTGAAGCAGGTCGGCCTCCTCCACTTTCTTTAATGACTCTACTGTAGTGTTTGTGCTGGGTTCCTGTTTGTCATTACATGTGTCGGCTTCCCAGACTCAATCTGGCCCTGGGCCGTGCGGTGCCAAGCACCGGCTCGTCTCATCTTTCTTGCGCAGACTTATTCCCCCCAGCTAAACAAATCAAAGAGAAACCCATATGCCGCTGTCCGCATTCATTACCTGCCCGAGACGAGCTGATGGTGCCGGTTAATGACTGCTCTATAGCCTGCCTCTCCCGTCATACACCCCCATGCTTGTCAGCGAGACAGGAGTTTTGCCCCGCTCCCTAATCAGCCCTGTCCCACACCCTGTTTAGCATCGGAGGTTGTGTTTTTTTTTTTTTTTTCTTTCCCCTTCCCTCCGTCATTTGGGAGTAGCTGGAGTAGTGGGTAGATGAGACAGACAGGGGACTGTGTACAGTTAGTGTCAGCGGCTTCGAGACGAGGTGCGATCACGGCATATTAATGGCTTGAGCGGGTAACGACTTGTGTCACGCCAGCACCCGTTATGCTCCGGGTTCGGATTTAGACTTCTAATTATGGCCACTCTATCAGCCGACCTGCTGCGGATCTGAGAGAAAGAAAGCTAGCCGAACTGGGAGTAACGCTGCCGAGAAAAAGGGCAGATCAAAATGCTAGTCTATCTAATAGTTTAAGACTGCAGGGCGGTGCCGGTGTGGCGACCGGGGCGGTCCATCGGGCCTGGATTGTCCGCCCTGATGTAATAGGTACTGTGCCATTGGCTGGCATCATCCATAAGCAGCAAGATCAAGCTTGTCCACCAGCATGTCCTCAAAAGAACTTGACCAAACTGGTCTACTAGCTTGAACAAACTGGTCGACCAGCATGACCAAGCTGGTAGACCAGATGAAACCACAACCTCAACCAAACCGGCAACCAGTTTGGTCAGATTAGTCATACTGGTAGATCAGCTAAACCATCAAACTCTGATGAAAATATACGATCAGCCAAGCCGGCAACCAGTTTGGTCAGATTAGTCATACTGGTAGACCAGTTAAACCATCAAACTCTGATGAAAACATATGATCAGCCAAGCCGGCAACCAGTTTGGTCAGATTAGTCATACTGGTAGACCAGCTAAACCCCCAAACTCAGACGAAAATATACCCTCAATCAAACCGGCAACCAGTTTGGTCAGATTAGTCATACTGGTAGACCAGCTAAACCTCCAAACTCAGATGAAAACATACCCTCAACCAAACCGGCAACCAGTTTGGTCAGATTAGTCATACTGGTAGACCAGCTAAACCTCCAAACTCAGATGAAAACATACCCTCAACCAAGCTGGCAACCAGTTAGATTAAGAGACAATTTTATAGTCAGATGAGATAAAGACCACAATGGCCACAATGACCAAAGGTATGATTGAAGAGATCAGCATTTTTGCTGGTTTGTATCCCTATCAGCCATCGGCAGCTGGGGCCTCGAGAGAGCGCAGTTGGCCTTGCTCTGTCTAGGGTGCCTAGATGGCGCTATCCCTCCACATCACTCCAGTGCAGAGCTGGCCGTCACTGGCATCTGCTAGCCGGTGCTTCGGAGTCAGGTATGCGGCGTGATGGTTGCCTGGTGCCTGATCGGCGGCAGTTTAAAAAAAAAGGGGTGTGGCTGGCTGTGCACATGTCGGAGGGGGCGTGTTGGTCTCACCCTCACTAGTGTCGGGGGTGTTGCATGTGATGGGGGTTATACATATACAATAAATTAACAACAAAAAAACTTGCTATGGGGATATTAAATCAAATATTACGTCTGTTTCCGTGCCATCCATGTCCATGGTGCGTGTATGCACACCTTTGGCCACAACCGTAATTAGCTACAGCTGCTGAAACCCGTCATTTCTGCTGCGCTGCCGCCACCGCGATGGGGTACAATACAGGAGTGAGAAATAGAATAAGCCTTCAGCAAAGTCAGAATGGTAGCAGTCTGTGGGCATTGTAGTCCAGTAACCACCTTCAACACCTGTCTCTAAATGGAGAGATTATTGGAATCGTGTCCTGCAGTAAAATTGCATCACTGGGCAGCAGAGACACCAGGAAGATGTATGAGACAGAGACTGTGCCTGTGAGTGGTCTCTGTGAGTGTGGGCCTAATCTCTCTCTCTCTCTCTCTCTCTCACTCTCTCTGTCTGTCTCCTTCTATCCATCTGTCTGGCTTCCTCGGTTTAGGGGGTGGGAAGTATGAAGATATGCTATTGCTGCTTAGGTTCAATTCAATTGTCAACCTTTAGGCACAGTTGTGGTCAGAGCTTGAGGACGGAAGGCCATTCGATCCATATCCAAGCACCTCCGAGGCATGTTTGGGGTCATTGTCCTGTCGCAAAACCCAATTTCATCCGTCTAGCTAATGGTTTGAGGTCATGCTGAGGGACCTTCGGGAAATAGTTAGTCAGCTAGCTGCTAACTAACAAGCAACCCTATATTGACAAAAGTATTGGGACAGCTGATCATTCATTGTTTCTTCTGTAATCTTAAACGTTTTTAAGGGGTTTTTCTTTTTTCTCAAAGCACCCTCTAAAAGTTCCTCAAGGATCTTATACTTTTCCCAGTTGGATGCCTGAGTGAATCACGCCAGGAGCCTCGTCTCTGCTACAGCGCTACCACCACCATGCTTTAGACTGGACAACTGTTGCAGGTGAAGAGGTTGGAGGAGGGGCTTTGGGAGGGAAACAGCCTGCAGCAAGTCAGCTAAATGTGTGTGTGTTTGTGGTCAAGCAGGACACCCAGTGGGTGTGTGATGGAGATGTCTTTTCCTGCTCAGCACACAAGAGTGGGAGGCCTGGCCATTTTTATAGCCACTCTTAATCAGTACACTGTGACACAGAGGCAGGCCATTATGCTTGCATGTATCCGTCTGTCTGTATGTGTGTGTGCACGTGTACACGCCCGACACGTGCCACCGAGCAGGGTTTATTCTGGTTTCGGGAGGAATGCTCGCTGTCAAGGAAACATAAAAAAAAAAAAGTTGAAGGAATTAAATGTTAAAATTGAAGCTGGCCGCTGGCCAGGAGAGGCATAAAAGCCCAGCCTCACCTCCAACAGAGCGCACTTAAGAGTGACACCGAAGGTAATTTAAACGGAGCCAATGAGACAGGAAGTAAGCGAATTGGTTTGGGCCTCAGGCTCTAAACGGCAGAATAAGAATGGACCAAAAATTCAAGCTTAAATGCGCCTCCTTTCAGCCCGGGTTAAAAGCATCGCATTTATACGGACGGATCTCTGCACACGGCTTCCTCCACTAAGCTGGAGACACCCGCGAACCGACACCGGCCAGCTGAATAGAAGTAGCTGATTGTGCAGCGCTGAGGAAAAGTGCTTCTGGTGGGCCGGCCAAGAGGACGCAATTTCGCTTGCTGACTCAAGACCCTTGCTCAAAAACTGCCTCTTGTTTACCTAGACGAGACACTTCCCGATGGTCTGAGGGCGGCATTTAGCTGTGATGAGCTGTAATCTTAGGTAAGCTGATGTTGGGTCTCCTTGCTAGGAATATGATTGCTAAGGGAAGTGGTGCGAAGACACACTGTGGCATTAATAGCATCTCTACCACAGAGCTAGCACTGCTAACATTGCTAATGGGTGTCTGTATAGACGTACAGCCAGTAGAATAGGACTCTCTAGAGCAGATCAACATCATCCTGCCTAATGCCAGGCGTGGGCTAGAGGGGTATAAAGCCCCCCAGCATTGAGGAGCTGTGGAGCAGTGGAAGAACTGTGTTCTCTGGAATGATGGTGGAGGTGGAGGTCCATCCAGTACTTTTGGATGGGATAAGTTGGGGATGATAAGGTGGGGTAATGGTCATCATCCAACATCCTGACCTCAGTAAAGTAAAGCAACAACCACAACGGCCAAATTGGCATATTCCCAATATCCAGATTTCAGTCCAACTAACTGGAGACGCATTTGCTTACCAAATGTACATTTGTTAGCATGTGGCTAAAATCTAGTCTCAGGAAGTGAGCAGGTGTAAACAGTGTCCAGGGTATACCACGTGAACCAGTTCTGAGTTTCTTATGAAGTGGACGGCGCGTGATAGATTGTGACCAGAGCTTCTAAGCACATCAGGGTAGGCCTCTGCTCAGAGCACCGCTAAGCGAGACAGGAAGAGGGAAGGCGGCGGCGTGAAACAGTCCGAGCAACATCTGCTTCCAGGCTTCCAGACCGGTCTGATCTGGCACTTTCTATTTAGACGGGTTCCCGAAGGGCAGCTCTTACAGACTGAACAGATTACTTTTTCGCTTCTGTTTGTTTATTTTGAGACGGCACACAGGCTTCGCTTCCTCACTCCACTTGGTATCTGATGGCTCAAGAAAAAACAAAGCGAAAAAAAGGTTAGTTTTAGTTTTAGCTTGCTGATTTCCCACAAAAGCACAGCGTTCAGCCTGGACAAACACACACTTTCCCCTTTGTCCTTGCCTCAAGTTCGAAATCGATGGTCAGCGCCCAGAATTTCACTCCAATAAAGCCTTCCGTTACCTCCCAGCTGGTGCTCAGGCACGTAAGGGACCGTGCGGTAATTGCTTTGGCCCGGATTAAATTATCCTATCGACTGGTCCACGCCGGCTCACGTGTGGAATGTACATGCTGTAGATTCCTGCTTTTAGATCGAGTACCTTGTACATCCACTCACTGGCCACTTTATAAGAAACACCTACTTCTCTACATCCACTCACTGGCCACTTTATTAGAAACACCTACTTCTCTACATCCACTCACTGGCCACTTTATTAGAAACAGCTTCTTTTCTGTCCACTCACTGGCCACTTTATTAGAAACACCCTATTTTGTATGTCCACTCACTGGCCACTTTATTAGAAACACACACTTTTGTGCGTCCACTCACTGGCCACTTTATTAGAAACACCCTCTTTTGTATGTCCACTCACTGGCCACTTTATTAGAAACACCTTCTTCTGTACGTCCACTCACTGGCCACTTTATTAGAAACACCCTCTTTTGTATGTCCACTCACTGGCCACTTTATTAGAAACACCTTCTTCTGTACGTCCACTCACTGGCCACTTTATTAGAAACACCCTCTTTTGTATGTCCACTCACTGGCCACTTTATTAGAAACACCTTCTTCTGTATGTCCACTCACTGGCCACTTTATTAGAAACACCTTCTTCTGTATGTCCAGTCACTGGCCACTTTAGTAGAAACACCTTCTGTATATCCGGTCACTGGCCACTTTATTAGAAACACCTACTTCTCTACATCCACTCACTGGCCACTTTATTAGAAACAGCTTCTTTTCTGTCCACTCACTGGCCACTTTATTAGAAACACCTTCTTCTGTATGTCCGGTCACTGGCCACTTTATTAAAAACACCTACTTCTCTACATCCACTCACTGGCCACTTTATTAGAAACAGCTTCTTTTCTGTCCACTCACTGGCCACTTTATTAGAAACACCTTCTTCTGTATGTCCGGTCACTGGCCACTTTATTAAAAACACCTACTTCTCTACATCCACTCACTGGCCACTTTATTAGAAACAGCTTCTTTTCTGTCCACTCACTGGCCACTTTATTAGAAACACCTTCTTCTGTATGTCCGGTCACTGGCCACTTTATTAAAAACACCTACTTCTCTACATCCACTCACTGGCCACTTTATTAGAAACAGCTTCTTTTCTGTCCACTCACTGGCCACTTTATTAAAAACACCTACTTCTCTACATCCACTCACTGGCCCCTTTATTAGAAACACCTACTTCTCTACATCCACTCACTGGCCACTTTATTAGAAACAGCTTTTTTTCTGTCCACTCACTGGCCACTTTATTAGAAACACCTACTTCTGTATGTCCACTCACTGGCCACTTTATTAAAAACACCAATTTTTGTGTGTCCACTCATTGGCCATTTTATTAGAAACACCTTCTGTACGTCCACTCACTGGCCACTTTATTAGAAACACCTACTACCTTGTGCTTCCACTCACTGGCATCTTTATTAGAAACACTCACTTCTGTACATCTACTTACTGGCCACTTTATTAGAAACACCTACTTCTGTCTCTTTCACTCGTTCTCTCTCTCTCACACACACTCACACACACTATCTCTCTCACACACGCTCTCTCTGTCCTCTTTCTATATATTAGTTACCTCTCTCTCTCTCTCTCTCTCTCTCTCTATCTCTCAGCAGGTGGGCTGCAGTGTTTAACTGTACACCAGTGAGGCGGAGCTCCATCAGGTGTGTGTGTGTGTGCCGCAGATTCACCAACTCTCTGAAATCCTTCATTTAATAAGGAACTCTAAATTACGGTCTGGAGCTCAGGGGAGGGGGAGGGGTGGAGGGGAATAGGGGGATGGGGGGTTACCTGAGGTGAGAGATGTCGGCTGTGCAATGGGCTCAGCTCCCCGTACGAGCTGCTACCCCGAGGCCCTGGCGATCGTTCCAATACAAAGATTTTAGTGGAGGTTTTTTTTTTGGTCTCTGACAACGCGTCAGAACTTTCACAGAAGCTCGGCGAGTTCCTATGTCCTGAATCTTTCATATCCCCTTCCCGCGCGGCAGGAAGACTTCAAAGCGATCCGACTGGGCTCAGAAGAATGGAGCTCACCCGTGTCTGGCAGTTCAGGCTTTACAGAGCAGACCAGTAAGTCATTAACGGCGACGTGATGGGGTTTTAATGACAGACGTGGCTCATTCGGGCACCTGACACTGTGATATCCACCGACGTTAAGAAACGAATTTCCTCACTTCTTTGAAGTAAATGAGGTTGACATGGGATGCAATATGCATCGTCAATTGTTCGCACCATTGTGATGTCAGAAAAGCACATTAACATAAAGGACGACTCATAGGTTCATAAGTTCCATGTTGGCCTCACATTTGGAAGCCGACCGGGGGTCCCACCAGGGTCAGAGATGGGACCAATAAAGGTTAAACATGGACCCCATCTCTATTATGTTTCCTGTAGCATTTCATGTGACCCTGCCTGGTACAGGACTCAAGCCTCGCCTGGCAAGGTAGCAATTAAAACACAGAGGCAGCATTGCTGGGTGAGGCAGCTGGCATGGTAGCAAGACTAACGACGCAACAGCGATGCCAATGTTGTGATCGCGAGGCAAACGGTGCGATAGTGCTGAAAACACTGTGTTAGCTTGCTGGGCGAGGCCAGTGGATGCTGTGGGAGCGATGCTCGGCAATGGCAGCACATTGGAAAACACCACAAGACTTTGACTGGACCATTGCAACACCTTGATTCTATTCTTTTTCAGCCATTTTAGTTGTAGATTCGCTGCTGTGCTTGGGATCATTGTCCTGTTGCATGACCCAATTTCAGCCAAGCTTCAGCTGTTGGATGGCAAATATGAGGCCGTCTGAAATTGGGTCATGCAACAGGACAATGATCCCAAGCACAGTTGTGAATCTACAACTAGAATGGCTGAAAAAGAAAAGAATCAAGTTGTTGCAATGATCCAGTCAAAGTCCAGACCTCAACCTAATTGGGACCTTAAGAGAGTTGTTCATTAGCTAATTCCACAATTGTCCTTTGCATCATGCTGATGGAGAGACAAATAACTGACAGCAAATAAATAACAGGACATGCTAATCTGTGTTATTTCAAACCAAATTAGAGCGACAATCAGGTAATGGAGGAGAAGGTTGAGGTAGTTGTTAAATGCCAGGAGTCAAATGAGCTCTTAATAAGCCTGCAAAGAAGCAGTGCACTGTGGTGGGTGTAGTAGAACGAGAGAGAGAGAGACCGAGAGAGAGAGGGAGCCTCAGCAGGAGAGGCCATTCCGGGCAAGCGCATCTCTTCTTTTTATAATCCAGCCATACTCAGCTTTGCCCTTTTCCGAAGCATCAACACGAGTGACCTTCTTGTGAGCCCTCGCCGAATTAGCCGCAGCGTCCTGCAGGCGAATCAATTAGAGCGGATGCGGGGGGAGGCGGCCATGAGCTTCTGCTGCTGGGTGGCAATTAAATGGCAATTTCAAGCAGGTGGTTTAAAAGCATCCTTGGAGTAAGCAGCTCTGCTGGAAACCTACACTATCGGTCACTTTTCTGGACACATGTTCTGGACACATGTTAAAAACCATCATGATCCAAAGGCATGTGCTGGTCCTGGAGATCTACCACCCTGCAGACTTTTGCTCCACCCCAAATCTAACACACCTGGTCCAGGTAATGAAGGCCTTCAGGAGCAACTGAACATTAGAGTCAGCTGTGTTGGATCTAAACTCTGCAGGGTGGTAGATCTCCAGGACCAGGATCGAGCAGCCCTGGCTTCAAGGATTGGTTTGGTGGGTAAAAATCGAATGAACGTGATTGATCGCTGACCACCCAGATGCAGTTCAATCAACCAAGACATGCTTGGTATCTAATGCTTGGATGTTTAGTTCAGAAAGGGAGATGCTAGGCTAACTTTGCATCATCATAGATCTCATCGTTGATGCGGTGCCTTGCTTTAGCCTGAATCGTCCTGCAAAGTGGGCCGTTCCATGGATCACGAAGGCAGCCGTGTGTCTCAAGCATTTGACTGGCACTGTATGGGCGTATGTGCGAATGGGTGGCGAAGACAGAAACGTCAGAAGCTGATAATCAGACACGCGCCACAAGCGGCACCGCTAATGAACATATGCGCAGACCAGCTCGGCTGTTTACCGCACACAGATTGAATCGTTTTTCATTCCACTTTAGGCTGTCGCCTGATATCAAAACAAACCAGGGGGGGAAAAAAGCAACAGCGTTTACTTTGGTTTTCTAATTTCGGGGTGAGGAAATTGGCGGGCCGTTGTTATCTATTAGATACGACATCTCCATGGCAACCCAGGGGCAACCTGGTGTTCTCCAGCACTGTAGCTGCTGTATCTTTCGGGACCTCCAACGACTTTTACCAACATTGCCATAAAATTAAGTGGGTTTGTTGTAAAACCAGATGTCGGAGAAGTTTGCGAAAGTCCCTTTGATCTTTGTGCTTGAACTGTTTTCCAGACCCAGGTACCCAGGTTCCAGGACAGGGAGGATTCCTGACTTCTGGCTGGTGATCATGATGGACTACAGTGGCTCAGATAATAATAATAACAATGCCCATGTGGGGCCTGTATGGGTTCCATGTTGGCCCCTTATACAGATGTTCACCAGGGTCAGTGATGGGACCAGGAGGGGTTAAACTTGGGTTGGGAGTTGTACACTGCAAATCGGGCCTAGAAGGTGCAACATAGGGAAGATTTTACTGGTTTAGGGGAAGAATGGATGCCATGCAATGCCAGGAAATTCTGGAGAAACATCTCACCACCTGTGTTGAAGCCTTTATGTTGTACTGGGCAGTGAAGTGAGATACTCCATAGCCACCAATGCCAAAGACTGTGGACACTTAGCCTTCCCTCCAGCCCTCCGTCTATACTTGAAGTCCCCCTATTATTTAATGACCGCATTCTGCCTCCCTACATCCGTCAGGCCTTCCAGTCCCTATTTGTTCCAATCGGGGCGCCATGTGAGAGCTGTAGACTTGATCTATGGTGGCAGAGGGGGTTCGCGAGGCAGTCAGGATGTCACACACCACGTCCTCTACAACCCTATCACTCGTATCAGCCATTACAGCGTAACTATCCAGCACCCATCTGCTCACTCCAGTTATAACAGTGTGAAAGTTGAAGAAGTCACTCTGATAGGCGGGCGGGCAGAAACATGAACGATCACACACTCAAGCGCACCCAGACCGACACACAGCCTGAGTTTTCTCTTTGATATCCCCGCTGTAGGCTCTTGGTTTTGAGCGCCAGCGATAAGACAGCCGAGAGACGGGACAGGGAGGAGTCGTGTCTCCGAGCGCTCCGCCGCTGATAAGAGTTTATGAAGTAGCTGTCACTCTGAAGTGCCCCCCAAGGGCCAGGCCACCAGCACTCACACACACACTCTCTTACACACTCACACACAGTCGCACACAGATAATTGGCTCTCTGGCTGTGGCCGAGAATCGCAAACCTTAAGTGCAGATGTCAATTTTTTCCACCAATTTTTTCCCCCCCAATCTCGGGTCTGTTCTGAACAGGGCTAGTGCACTTTAACTGTTCTGTAAATAAAAGTGAGGTTTAGAAAAGCACCACAGGGTCAATATTATACATACAGGCCCAAAAATATACGTAGATCCATTCAAATTATTGATTCGGTAATGCTAAAAGTTCCAAAATAGCTTAACTTGACTTAATGACTCCTAATTTCTGGCTGGTGATCATGATGGGCTACAGGTGCCCAGATAATGGAAGCTTGCTATGTGAATTCGGTACGTTTGGTTAAGTGTGAAGGCTGTTTTCAAACCTGGGCATGGCCCAGCCCAGCCCAGCCCCTCTGTACCAGGACAGGGAGGAGTCCTAACCTCCAGCTGGTGATCATGATGGGCTACAGCTGCCACGATAACAGACGCTTGCTCTGTGAATTTGGTACATTTGGTCAAGTGTGAAGGCTGTTTTTTAAGCCCAGCCCAGCCCAGCCCCTCGGTACCAGGACAGGGAGGAGTCCTAACTGCCGGCTGGTGATCATGATGGGCTACAGCTGCCCCGATAACAGATGCTTGCTCTGTGAATTTGGTACGTTTGGTCAAGTGTGAAGGCCCCACGGTACCAGGACAGGGAGCAGTCCTAATTTCTGGCTGGTGATCATGATGGACTACTGCTGCCCAGATGGTGCCTGTTTGGGTCGCCAAAACCAGAAAGTTTTGTCCATTGGTTCCATGTTGGCCCCATACATAGATGCCCAGCAGGGTCAGTGATGGAACCAGGAGGGGTTTAAAGATGGGCCCAATCTGAGTTGTACACTGCAAATGAGGCCTAGACGGGACCCATGTGAGATTAGGGTGGGCTGTTATGTTGGGGCTCATTTCGGCCATTCAGTTTGCTTGTATGCACTACAAGCTCTTCCTGTCACTGCTGACGTTGCTCGTGTTTCACTGTTTCCCACAAGGCTTTGTGACGAGTGCTCCGCCAGTCATTGTGTACCACTTTCCTAAACTTTAATGCAGATTTGTTATGTAGCCAATGCAGCTTTCGCAGAGTGGACTTGAATTTGTGCAGTTTTTTAATGAGAATAGAGCTTCCAAGCTCTGGGCTGTTATCAGATGGTATGAAATTGCACCTTGATTGGTTTGTGTATTGGCTGCTGGAGCCTATTTTCCAATCTGAATGGTCTGAATGAGCTGAGCTAACTGCAATCCAGATTCATGCAATTTACAACAGTAAACAATAGGAGGATAACTCAGCAGAAACGGGAAGGCTGTCTGATGAATTGAAATCGCTGGTTTAATTTTTTGGGGTTGGCGACAGAACTGAAGTAGTAGTCGTTAGCCATGTAGGGTTCGACTCGGAGCAAACATATTTATGTGTTTTCTTGATAAAGCCAGTAATGGAAAAATGAACTAAGGGGCCAATTTGAACTTTCATTAGCTAGTTTATTGCTTCTATGGCAGTCAACTGTAACACATTAACGCTACTCCAGTAGCAGAGAACATTTCTTCTTGAGAAATGTAAGCTAAGTATGTGCTCATCCCTGTGTTTTCTGGGACCTATGATATCAGAGTCCTGTGTCCACTGGACTATATGTACCAGGGGTCTTATGTTCACTGGACCCTATGAACCAACAGTCCTATCTTCATGGGTACTCTTTGTATCAAGGTTCCTTAGTACCAAGGTTCCTTTGTACCAAGGGTCCTATCTTCACTGGACTCTATGTACCAAGGGTCCTATCTTCACTGGACTCTATGTACCAAGGGTCCTATCATCACTGGACTCTATGTACCAAGAGTCCTATGTCCACTGGACTATATATACCAGAGGTCTTATGTTTACTATGACCAACAGTCCTTTCTTCATGTGGACTCTTTGTATCAAGGTTCTTATATTAACTGGACTGTTTGGACCAAGGGTCCTATGTTCACTGGGCGCTATGTACCAACAGTCCTATATTCATCGGGACTTTTTGTACCAAGGTTCCTATCTTCACTGGACTATATGTACCAAGGGTCCTATCATCACTGGACTCCATGTACCAAGGGTCCTATTGTCACTGGACTCTATGCACCAAGGGTCCTATATTCACTGGACTCTATCTACCAAGGGTCCAATACGAGAAGGGAAAACCCTGGGTCATATTCTTTCAGGGACCTATATTCCCAAGCTCCTATTTTCCCAAAGCCCCATGTTCACAGTTTCTTATGTTGCCTATATGTTACCAGGATACTAGGGTCCTATTTTATCAAGAACGTATGTTTCCAAGATTCTATAGAATCCAATGATTCCAGGGTTCCAGGGTTTAAGGTCACAGAGTTCGTAAAGAAAGGCTTGACATGCTAATTTGCTGTATCATCCCTTGACTTCATCCTATGAGTCTCCAATCTGATAGCCTTGTCATCACGCCGCACTGTCATGCTACTAAAGGCAACTTCTCAAACCGACCAGCTTGAACACACTAAAGCAGAAGAGCTAAGATGAAGCTGTTTTCAGATCAAACCCATCCTTTTTCCACCCATCCATGCTAATCAGCTAATTCCCCTCGTCATTCTGCTTGCTAGATTGTACCAACGCAACTCCTCTCGGCTCTCGCTTGTAAACAGAAGCCTGAGTGAATATTTCAGTTAGCAATAAAGCCTAAACGCGAGCGAGAGGTATACAAGACCCCAGGGCCTCATGATATATAGTTTAGCATGATATGCTAACTGATTGATGAAGGCGTGGGTTGCTAATATGCTATAAATCAAGCTTGTCTCTTCGGTTCGAGGCACATGCTGACAGGTTGTTAGTGTGAATCAAGCAAAACCCTGGGAATATACAGTAGGCGCGCTCCCTCAAATAGCGGAATAGCTTCAGAGCTCTGCTATAGTCTCCCTTATCTCGTCATTTTAGAAAAATAAGCTCAGTTACTTGATAAACCTAAAGCTGCTGCTTAATTATTGTACCGTGAGCGCCTGTTAGCCAGCTAATTTAGCTAATGTAGGGAACGATAAGCTAATGGATTAGCTGAAATGCCTCATACTGTCATCGTTTCTGGACGATAATAAAGCACAACACCTAAAATGACGATCTTTTAGCGACCCATCCATGCTACGCAGCTAATTCTCGCCGTCATCCTGCATGCTACATTCGTATACTGCTGAAAACACACACACACACACACACAAACAGCTCTACCTCTACCAAATGTCTAAACCAATACTTGTAGAAGTCTGAGAACATATTTCAGTCAGTAATAAAGCTTAGCGTGAGAACGAGAGGAACACAAGCCCCCGGGGCCTTGTGATATATACGCTTTAGCATGACATGCTAACTGATGGATGAAGATGTAGGCCGCTACTGTGCTGTAAATCAAGCTCAGCTCTTTGGATCAAGGTGCGGGCTGGCATGTTGTTAATGTGACTCGAGGAAAAAGCAACACAGAGAAAGAGCGAGACGTCTTTTGATGTGATCTTTAGGGATTTACTAGGAATCCACATGGAGCCCACAGACTTGCAGCAGACAGGTGGAAGCCCTTTGGTGCTTTTCATTTATTCATTATTGAACTGATGAGACATTTGCTGCCCCCCCCCCCCCTCGATTACGTTGTGTGTATACCACTTCAAAGGCCTTTCAAAGGATGACGGGGAGCCTTCTGACAGGCCACATTGATCTGTTTACCTCAGAGCTCCACGTCCTGCCCTAAAATAAACAAGGTAGCGGAAAGTGCAAGCTCATCAACCCACAGCAAAGTCACCACAGTGTCGTTCGTGTCGTTAGCGCGGATATGCTAATCGCTCTAATTAGCATTAGCAACAATGCAATGCCCCTCCTGTATTTGGGAACTAAACAGCATTAATAATGATGCAGTGCCAGGATGGTTGGAAGCCATTAATACCAGCTGCTGCCGCATAAGGACATTTTGTATCCATTCGTCTTCATTTGTTTATTTATTATTTTTTTTAACCTCGTTATTTATTTTCCGCGTTTAATCTCTCTCTTAATCATGAGGTTGAGGCGTAAACAGTGCCCCAACAACTATAAAGCAAGTTCCTAAAACTCCTTTACAGTGGTGGTGAATGGAATCAGGTGTCAGTTGCCATGGCTACAGCACATATATAGCCATTTTATTTACCACCCAAGCCTACCAGTGAACCTCCTCGTGTCTTCGGAGTTTTCTATGGAGCGCTGATGATGGTAAAATAGTGGGAAATGTGGAAAAATAAAAGTGGACTGGACTATTTTTTACAGTGTGTGCATGTATCCTTCCACCGTAAATGGATTATTAAAAAAAATTAGACAGATTTCTCACAATTATTAAAAGCCATGATCGCTCAGGGTATTCCTAACCATTTGGTATGGTGACCTTCTGTGAGGGAGCTTCAAGAGTGTTCAACTGAACCAATTCGTTAATTTCTTAATTCCTTGATTATGTCGGAATGTTTATTATTATATATTATTATTTTGGAAAATGCAGTTTATATATAAATGTAAAATATTACCACAACTAAAAACTACAGCCCATAATAACAATGCTACAGTATTTTTGGAAGCGGTTATTTTTGCATTTGGATAGCCTAAGAAGGTTACTCTCGCCAAATAATGACTGCATGCTTTATTAAAAATGATATTTATTAGAATTTATTATGCTTTTTTATACCCTTTGTGTTTTACACTCTTGCTACTATTACTATTGTATAGTTTTTAAGAAGCACAATAGTGTGGTAGAATTAACATAGAAACCCTAGTAGAAGCGTTACATTAGCGTTAGCTTAACTCTAACATTCTTTACGAACTTCTAGGGTACATACTGCCACAACTATGAGATACCTAATAGTGAAAATCCCACTGGAGTGCAAGTAGGAGCATTAGCTTAACGCTAGTAATACTATTATAAATTCTATAGCAGGAGTTAGCGCACCTACAGAATTTCTAATAGTAGCGATTCCATAGAAGTGTAAGCAAAAGCATTAGCTTAACGCTAAAATGCTATTTTAAATTCTATGGCAGGAGTTAGCGGACCTATGGGATTTCTAATGGTATATTATTGTGAGCAGGCAGCATGCACCGTCAGCCACCAGCAGGGGGCCCGGCCAGCAAAGTATGAACGCTGGTATGGTTGGAGCAAAGAACTCCAAAGCCCAGAATCCCCAGCGGTAATCAACGCTGACCAGACCCACCTGTGTGGCACGGTATAAATACACCCAGCCAAACACACTTCCCCATCGCACCTTTGTAGAGGGGCGAACGGTAACAGTGGGTTTAAGTTGCGAACAGAAAAGTGAAAAGTTGTGAAGAGAAAAAAGAAAAGTGAAAAGTTGTGAAGAGAAAAAAGAAAAGTGAAAAGTTTAAGTTGTGAAAAGAGAAAAGCATTTGAGTTGCTGTCTTTAGTTTGAGTAAACATCACTCCTGTTTTTTTCTTTGTTTATTTTCCCACTGTTTTCTGTGTTGTTTATGATCAGTGTTTATACTGCCACCCCTCAGAGCTATGGTGGCACAGTGGAAATACACTGGACAGAGGGGCAGTTTCATTTACTCATAATAAAACAAACTTTGACTGCACTTGAGTCCAAATACCACACCACACCATAACAATTATAATTACCACAGGAGCGCAAGCAGACATTAGTCTTATTAGCAAGCATCTATTAGCATTTGTTTCTTTTTGTGTTTGTTTGCTTTTTATTTAACTGACCAACTGACCATTTTTTTACAGTGACCTCTAACCATCACACCTCTTGTGTTTTTGTCTTTCCCGCAAAGAAGCATTAGCTTAATGCTAAAACACTAATAGTATATTACAATTACCACAGGAGCGCAAGCAGACATTAGCATTATTAGCGAGCATCTATTAGCATTTTTGTCTTGTTTGTCTGTTTTGACTCTCTCAAATTAAATTTTAAAACAGAAAAAGGTCTAAGTTAATTTTAAATGTTGACTTTTTATTTAACTGACCAAATTTTTTTACAGTGAACTCTAACCATCACACCTTTTTTGTGTTTTGTCTGTCAAGCATTAGCTTAATGCTAAAACACTATTCTAAATTCTATAGCAGGCGTTGGCGGACCTATGGGGTTTCTAATAGGAGCGCAAGCGGACATTAGCATTATTAGCAAGCATCTATTAGCATTTTTTTTTTGGTCTGTTTTGACAAATTTTAAAACAGAAGAAAGTAGAAGTTATTTTTGACTTTTTATTTAACTGACCAACAATTTTTACAGTGAACTCTAACCATCACACCTTTTTGTGTTTTGTCTGTCCTGCACAGAAGCATTAGCTTAATGCTAAAACACTAATAGTATATTACAATTACCACAGGAGCGCAAGCAGACATTAGCATTATTAGCGAGCATCTATTAGCATTTATTTTATTTTTTTTGTAAACAGACGAAGGTAGAAGTTGACTTGAAATGTTTGAAGTTTGAAAGGCTTGAAGGGAATTTTAAATATTGCTTTTTATGAAACTGACCATCTGCCGGCCTTTGACCTTGAGCTGCTTTCAGTAACCGGTACATCCGACCCTCATGACTCCACGACTTCCTGAGCTGCAATCAAACCTATTCACTCCTCATTTCTCGAATAACTGAGAAATGGAACAATTGGCTCTGATATCTTAAGAGGCCGCTGTTAGGAAGCAACACTGCAATAAAAGGCTCTTTCATGTTACCTTTTTTGTAGCTCCGATGTTTGGCCGTTTCCGAGGGAGAGCGGCAGTAATGAGAGCGTTCCTCAAGCCTCACATCTCTCCTCCATACAATGAAAGTCTCAGAGTTTGGTCTGTTTGGTGAAACTCTCTTTAAGGCTCCTCAAGAAAGCATTTGAACAGCGACTGGAACAGCAGGTCAAAAAGGAAAAATCAGAGAACGGAACATCCTAACATCCTAAAAGTATCCGAAAGCCACGGAAACTCTACTGCTATCTTCCCCCTTTTATTTCAAAAGCCCTCCTCCCCCCCCACCCCTCGCACCAAAAGGGATCACTAATGTTGCTTTTTCAAGGCCACCATGACCGGGCAGAGCGGCGGGAGGGACTGGGTTGCCAGCACTGCTCGATTTCGGAATGAAAGAAAAAGCACCTTAAAGGCTTTTACGCCTGCGGGGTGGTAACCGCTGTATCTTTCAAGAATCCTCGCTAAGTGGAAACGCCTCATCACGCGAATGGAAAACCTCCACATTTTGATCCTCGTGTTTAGAACTTCAGCTCAAGTGCCGAGGACTGACCGTGGCCTCTTGACCCGGCGGTCGTCACCAGCAAAAAACAAGAAAGGCCTGTTGTCCTACATGAATCGTTGATGCACCGGTAGCTCAGTGGAACAAGCAGAGACATTCGATGGCAAGTGCAGATATTACAGTGCCTATAAAAAAAAAAAAGTATCCTCCACATTGGATTTTTTTTATAAAAGATTTAAAAAATAATTTCAAAATATATAATGATCATGATTCCCTTTATATTATATAAATAAAAATATATAATTTTTCTGTACTTTTTAAAATATTTGTAAATGTATATATTTTACATAAATATATTAATTTGTTTTTTTTTTATTTTTATTTTTTTTAATATTTTGTTTACAAAAATCACCAAAAAATGTCTTTAATGCTAAACTGAAAACTGGTTTCTACAAAGGTATTGTCGAATTCAACAGCGCTCCAGGCAACTGGTGCTAGTAGTCCTCTTAAGATATCGGAGGCCACTGTCCTATTTCTCAGTGAATATGCCTTAAGGTGCTTGTACTATAAAGACACCTGACAATGATCAGAAGCATACCTCAAACTCCACCAAGGCTTGGTTTCAGAAGAAGTCCTGGAAGGTTCTGGAGGGTGATGCGTGGTGGGATCTGAGGAAGGCGGTTGGAGGCCACTGCTCATGAGGAGTGGGCTGAGGAAGCTGGTGTCTGGCCATGCATCACATTTGCAGGAGGCCAGAACAGCAGAAGGTGCTCTACTAGGTGCTAAAGATGCTTGACATGAATAATACTGTGCTCTTAACCACACCCACAAGCCTGCACCACCTTAATAAAGGCTGTGCTGCATTTTAGGAGGGTTGGAGGTTGAAAGTCTGAGTGTCCAGTGTATATATTTACATATATATATATATATATATATATATTTTTTATAATTTGAGTGATTTCGAGTGACTGCTGACTCGCAGCGTTTGCAGCGTTAGCCTCGTTTCTTCAGTGGGTGTTTTCCGAAGATCTTCATATTAAGACTCTGGATTTTTTATGAGCCAGCACTTGAACTAGTGATGTAACGGCTCACAGCTGGGCAAGAAACAACTGAGCAGCCAATTTTCCAATTACTCATGGTCCTCTGAAACTGCTTATAGCAGCAACTGCATATTAAAGAGCTGGGATTCATATACTGCACACTACAGAGTGCAGCTCCTGCAGAAGCTCTTGAGTGGGTTGCTTGCTGTTGGTTGCTAAGGTGTTGCTAGGTGCCTGGTTAGACGTTGCTATGGTATAGACGTTGCTTGCTAAGATGTTGCTAGGTGGTTACTATGGCAAAAGGGTTGATGGCTAGGGATGTCGCTAGGTGGGTTCCAAGGTGTTGCTGTATTTTGGCTGCTGGTTTGCTAAGGTGTTGCTGTGTGGTCGCTAAGGTGTTGCTAGGCAGTTGCTTTGGTGATAAAGACCATGTGGAAAAACATGTATCTCCATTTTTGTCTGTTTTTGGTTTTCTCCAGCATGTGAACCCTGTAGCTGCCCTGTGTACACTGTGTCAATCATTCTGGATGATTGGACCAATAGAAATGCTTGAAAATGACTTTGACTTTCATTGAAAGTTCCGAAGGTTTTTTTCCTTGTCATTAAAAGTTGCTGTTTTGGAGATACAAGTGTTTTTGATTGGACAGCGACGATATAAAATTTATAAGAAGTTTCAAGAGTACTGTAGATTTGTTAGCCTGTGCCTGGATTGTCGATCAAATAATAAAATCAATATAAAATGATCATATGAAATATTTCTTAGCAGTGTGAAGTCATTGATCAGTGGTTTTCTAATCAAATTAAATTTGATGTATTTCATATATAAATTCATTTACTCTTTGGCTAGTTCTCAAGTGCTGCTGTGTCGTATTAGCTAGCTCTTCTAGAAGTAAAGCTGAAGTATGGTTAGTCAGCGTTCTGCAATCTGTAATATTTAACTGAAATCATAAATCATAAACCATAACATTAATAAAGTGACTAGTGCTGTTTTAAGGCTGCATGGTTTTTACACAAATCAGAGGTCATATATTCAGCTAGCTCTGGGGGAGAAACAAAACTTTGGTCATATGCCAAACTAGCTAATAATAATGATGCCCAAAGGCTAGAAAACAAAGTGAATTGATGCCAAGTCCAAATCAAGGACAGTGAAGGGCGTGAAAACACTGGCAACATGTTCAGGAAGCATTGCCAGTGGTTTGAGATACTGGGAAATCAGAAACTGGGTGCCAAAGAAACAGTATTGATTTAGCTAGCTAACCCGCTGCCAGCAGCTAGCGGGCTAATAAGGGCGTTGTTACTTGTAGCCAAATGTGGGTTGATTGCTAAGGTGTTTCTAGGTGGGTTCTGAGGTGTTGATAGTTAGTTGCTAAGGTAGTAATACTTTCTGATCTACAAGGTATATGAATACATCACTACATTGTTTTACATCGTACACATCGCCCCCATTTATTGCTTTTAGAAATTATTTAAAAATATATTTTATTAAAAAAAAAAAAAAAAAATTTGATTAACCATTATTTGTACATAAAAATATTTATTTATTGTTAGACTATTTAACAAATGTGAAAGATTTCTATAAAAGTAATGTCAATCACTTAAAAATGTTTAAGTGCATAAATATTTACCTCCTTTAAAGTGACCCCCCTAATTCAACAGAGCTCCAGGTTTCATAACCATGTATCTCCATTTTTCCATTCTCAGTTTTCTCCATCATATGAACCCTGTAGCTGCCCTGTTCACTTGTAGCCAAATATGAATAGATAAGCAACCCTACGTTACTCTACGATTCTAATTCAGTCCTTTAACTAATCAATATCAGCCTAATGAGTTGATTGATGGTCATAATCAATATTTAAAACGATTAGCAAGCTAGCCTGTGCAAGTCCCTTTGAGTATTAGTACATTACAATAATCATTACGAGGATATCTCAGTGTGGTCTGCTGGTCGTTGATGGTCAAGGTGGTTGAGAAGCTGATGATCCAAGTGAGAACATACCTTGTCATCATGCTGGTTGACCACTTTGTGACCAGTACAGGGTTGGTTTCCTTTCGAGGGACTAGCTGGTCTTTTAACAGTGTGGCCAGGCTGATCAGGCTGGTCAACTAGCTGGATCATAATGGTTGACTGGCTTGGGCAGGTTTGTCATGATGGACCATCAGATTTATGCACAAAACAGACCCTGTACTGGTCAGGAACTTAGCTGGTCAGTCAGCTTAACTAGTCCAAGTACTTTTTTTCCCATTTGCTGTTTACATGAACCAAAGGTGTTGCAGGTTCGGGCACCAGTTTCCACTTATCCCTTTCCAATAGCAGGCTATTATGCTAACAATCAATTGAAACAGTTGTTAGCAACGCGGCTACAAAAAGATGCTTCATGTCCTTAAGCGGTTTTCCTGTTACTGTTCCCTACTGGCATCATTAAACAGTCTTCTGCAGGGGAGCGCAGTGAGCGCTACCCACCACACGGGCTAAATCTCTGCTGCGTGTCCTCAAATGTGCCGTTAACGCCGCTCAGCGCCGTCCCTTTTTTCGGGACAGGGCCCGGCGCTCCCTGCTCCTAAAAGTTCTTTCATCCACAGCGGAGGGCCCCACACCCTTGGCCAGATAAAAGAGGGAATGAATAGAGAGATGGAGGGTTGGAGAAAAGAGACAAGTGGCTGACAAGACAGATCAATCAATAACTACATTAGTGGGGCTGTCACGCGGTGAGAGGCTGTCGTGCTCTTATCTCCCAGAAAGCAATTAGATCGGCGAAAAAGGCCTGGGAGGCAGCCCTCCCCCCTTTCCACGTGCCAGGCCCAGCCCGAGCGGCCTCTTCACCGGCCAAGAAAAGAGCGGATAATATCAGGTCTCGGCTCCGGCGCTCTGGAAAGGTTGAAGGCCCGCCGATCGATGGGCCACTAAGCGGTTGTACGTGCGCTGGTGGTCGCAGGGATAAATTATTTTCTTCCGGATGAATCTTTGATGACAGATCTCGTGACGTGCTCAATTGGGCCCGTAAATGGACGTGTGTGTGGAGCCAGTCTAGCTCTGACCAGTCTAGTCTCAGCCCTACCCCAATCAAGCCCCCTCTCAAACTAGTACTGGTCTCCAAGTTGCTCAGCAGACTGTGGTGCTGACGATATGACCTGAGGATTGCAGAGTTTGAATCCCAAGTACTGTCTTTTAGGTCATGCTGCTTCGCCATCAGCAGCCAGAGCCAGAAAGAGCACAATTTGCCATGCTCTCTCTAAATCTGTCTGGGTAGATGGCGCTCTCCCCCCTCATTAATCTCATTGTGATGCTGGCCGGCACAGGCGTCTGACGTGATTCTGACGTATTAGAGCTTGGGTCCGACATATTTTCCCAGTGATCCAGCATTGGAAAAGAGGCGATGGTGGACTTCACATGTATTGGAGGAGGAATGTGCTAGTACTCACTCTCCAAGAGTCGGGAGCATTGCTAGTAATGGGGGATGGGGTCCTAGGGTAACTGTACTTGGTGGAACCACTGTTTGCTGCACTGGTTGCAGTGTGTTGGGGTGAGTTCCTACCAGATTCGCTTATGGTCTTCCTGCAGATCCATTGCAGGTTCTTCAGGTTGGCTGGATAAAGCTTGTGGGATGTATTTTCAAACAGTGCCACGGATTGTTGATAGGACTGAGATCTGGACTCCCCAGATCTCAGTCCTAAGACCCCCAAAGTCTTATCGTTGTCGTATCGTTGACTTCAGACTTGTCGTCTGAACCCTGTCCAAAGGTCCTATTAAGTCTACAGCAGGTTGTTTGAGCTTATCCCACAGATGTTCAGAGATCATTTGGACGTAGTCGTTTTGGAGAACCTGCTGGGAACGTTACAGTTTTTTCAGCATATTAAAGATTAATATTCCAATTTTCTTTGGTGCAAATGTGAATCTTTGCATCGGAAAAGCATTGAAGGAAGTCAAAAGTGGAAAAGTTTTGCTCAAGTTCTTTGGTGCTATTTCCAAAAGAACAAAGGTGCACGATTTTTATCACCGGGAGTAATTAATACATGGAAATTGAGAACAGGCTAGAACTCACATGCACCCCATAACAGGCGTCGTCATCAGGAATTTATAGTCTGTATGTGCTTCCTGCCTTGAGGCGGGACCAGTAATGTCGCTTTTGACTAAATTTGGAGTCTCCTGGGATTGGCTTTGACCCGCTGCCCGAAATGCTATCATCTCACGCTCCCCGTTAAAGGTAATAGCTTTGCAGTCTCCACATTTGAAACGCAATGCCTTTTTTGAGCGGGTTGATATTTGTCCCGGAATGGCCGATGGTTGGCAGGGCGGTCAGAATTCTTAGTCATTTGCGCCTGTTCACAGCATGTGTGTGTTGGGGGGATGACTGGGTGAGGGGGTTGTGGTGGCGGCTCAAGACAATTCCAGCCGCTCGAAAATTCTCTATTTCATGGGCTGCTTTGATTTTTGGCCCTGTTGACGGGATCCTCTCCCCTCTCTGCTCACTGAAAGCTCAGGCGTTTGAAATTGGATCGGCTTAGGTGCCAAAAGGACTCGAATGTTAAACCAATTAAGGCCTCTGCTACTCGCCCCGGACTCGCATGGCAGGGCTGTGTGTATATGTAATATATATATATGTGTGTGTGTGTGTGGATCTTGGTGTTGAATTACGTGCTCTTAGTAATATGGATATAGTCATTGAGGCAGTGTGTCTTTCTTGACCTGTGGAACCGTGGCCATGTCTAAGCCTTTGCTCTTTTAAAGGGCCCACAACATCAAACAACTGAATACAGTGATGTGCAAAAGTTTCCCCAATGGTTTCCCAATTCCCCCCCTGTTTGTAGCCCCCCCAACACTAGCAATGCTCCCAACACTAAGAGGGTCAGGACTTAACCACTGAAGCTAGCCACCATCTCCTTCCTTGCCGCCGACATGCTCCGAGCTAACAGACGTCTGTGCTAACATCGCTTCAAGAGCAATGAGGGAAGAGAGAGCACAGGCAGTTGTGTAAACGCGTCCCCCAAGACATATTTGACAACCAGAATCCATCCCAGTACTGAAACTGAACTTGGCCTCAATAACCATTACAGTTTTTCTCAATTGCTAAGACACATTTCTTGAAATTGTCCCTCCATGTCGCTAAACTGTAAATTCAAAACTCAATTTTCAAACTACATTCACAAAACATCTGACTCTTCCTGCAAAACCAAACTATCACCTCAAAACAGTTCAAACAGCGCTCAAAAGCAAACAATGCTGTCAGATCAGACCCCGAGTCAATCAAAATGAAAACACTACTGAGCAGTCATTACACACAACATAGAAAAAAGGAAAACAAAACGACCAGATCATTAAGTGTTTAGAAATAACCTTTATTGTTCACAAAAATGCATTTTCAAAACAAAATTCTTGTTTAGCCTGTGTAGTCCTAAAATAATATATACTTTTGTTGTAAAGTTTATATATATATATATATATATATATATATATATATATATATATATATAAACTTTACAACAAAAGTGCATACAAAATCTACTCTATAACATCATGTCGATGTGCTGGGTCAGGCCACAGGACTTCATCTACATCACAGGCCACATTCTCCCTTGCCAGGCAGCGTGGGTAATAACTTCTAGTGTGCCGGATCCACGCTTGGCATGCATCCACACCTATATCATTACAGGCCAGTTCCATGGCCTGCAAGAGATTTTCCCTGGTGTAGGGTTGTCGGTCATAAACCTTCCAGCGCCATGAAGAGAAGAACTCCTCTGTTGGATTGAGGAAAGGGGAGTATGGTGGTAGGAAGACATTCAGGAATTCTTGGTTTCTAGTGAACCACTCTCTGACCTGCACGGCATGGTGAAAACTCACATTATCCCACACAATGACATAGACAGGATGCTCTGTCTGTTCATGATCCTGCTGCTGAAACCCTAACACAATATCCCGAAGATCACTTAAAAATGACAGGAGGTGTTGAGTGTTGTATGGCCCCAATATGGCATGATGGTGGAGAACACCATGATTGCTGATTGCAGCACATAAAGTGACATTGCCACCACGCTGGCCAGGAACTGTAACAATGGCTCGTTGGCCAATCACATTCCGGCCTCTCCTCCTCCTTTTGGTCAGATTGAACCCAGCTTCATCCATATAAATATATTCATGTGGTTGTTCTGAGGAATCCAGTTGAAACACTCTCTATGGGAAAATACATATAGCTTTGTAAGCTGTACAGCATAAGACAACCTTATGCTGTAGAGTAGACAGCAGTATTGAACACCTACCTGTACATAGTGGAATCTTTGCTCCTTGACCCTTTCTGAGTTGCGCTCAAAGGGTACTCTGTACAGTTGCTTCATCCGCATCCTGTTGTGTTTTAGGACACGATCAATGGTGGAAATGCTGATACTGGTGATGCCTTCAAAATTAACATGGTCGTCAATGATCTTCTGCTGTATTTCACAGAGTTTGACTGAATTGTTCTGACGGACCATGTCAACAATGAGGGTCTCTTGGCGTGGGGACAACATAGATGGCCTCCCTCCCTGATGTGGCAATCTGGTAATTCTACAAAAAGAACATGCAATTACAAAAAAATACATGTAGTACGAGGCCTACAAGTATATTGGAAAATGAGTGTAATGAAACACCTTTTTATTGAGTCATACTGCACAAATGTACAAAATGAAAAAAAGCAATTACCTGTTCTCTTCTCTGAATCTTCGGACTATGGTGGACACAGTGAATCTGCTTAGGTTGGGCTGAACTCGAAGTCCCGCTTCCCTCATTGTCAACCCGTGGACAAGAACATGGTCTATGACAGTTGCCCGTATTTCATCTGAAATATTTGTTCTTCGTCTCATACCTCCCCTTCCTCCTCTTCCACCTCTTCCACCTCTTACTCTTACTCTGCCTCTCTGATTGTTTCTGTCCATAGTGAGACTTCAACAAACAGGGCCCCATGGACTGGCTTATATTGGTGTCTTCACCTCATTAGTCACATGTGTTATCAATTTTGAGTTGCAGTGTTTAAGTTGAAACACCTGTGCTTTCATTGAATTTCCCTTTTGCCAGCTGTGCTTAACATTATGCAGCCCAAGTGCATCAGAGTGCCAAATGTGTTTTAGTGGGTGAAAATATGTTTGCAAGTTGTTGTTGCAAGTGTCTAACTAGGTGAAAAGTGCTTAAGGTTCTGCCAAAAGATTGACCATTTCAATAAATGGGTTCAGGGCACTGAGCATTTGGTTCAGACAACCGGGTTTAGTGTTTTAGCAATTGAGAAAAACTGTAAGCATTTAGCTGTATAGCACTTAAGTGTATGTGGCATGTGGGTAGAATCTGTAAATAGGGTCTACAGCCATGGTTACACTGGATTTTTGAGAATTCTGAAACTGCTTTCCACATCCGCCCATTTCAGAACAGCTCTCATACGCTACGTGGCAACAAGAAAAATAAATAAATAAATAAATAAATAAATCAAAAATGAACCCCATTGCATTCATTACATGTTTGACTAGCAGACAAGACCATAGGGAGTAGCACCTGGGGGCTTTTTCATTCGAGCTGGCTATTTCATTAACATTAATGTCAAATTGATTCAGCTACCCCCCCATCGCTCGTTCTATTTTTTCTATATGTTCGTGTACACTTCATGATCAATGGACAAATAGAAATGCCCCAGAATTACTGTTACCAGTACATTAACCTTACCTACAGTAATGATCTATACCACGACGGCTAGTCCAAATTCTCGAGTTGCCTCAAGCCCAGGAGCACTGTACTGAATGTTAAGCATGGTGATGGTAGCATAATAACGAGGAAGGAGGACCACCTCAGGATTCTTCAGCATATCCTCAAACCATCAGCCTGACAGTCGAGACTTGGAGACAGTTGGGTTTTGCAACAGGACAATGACCCCCGAACACACATCAACGATGGATGTGAGATGCATACAAGATGCTAACGTTAAGCTTTTGGAGAGGCCTATCTGACGTCTGATATGTGGATCTGTGCCAGGAATACCAGGGCACTGATTCTCATCGATTACTTTGTACCACGCGCCAGAGGCGTCCCTCCCCTCTGACATCAATGGCCTGTAGGGCACCAGGCCATTATGCCATCAGGAGGCCCTCAGTGTGCGAGAAGTCCATTCTTGATATACCTTCCCTTAATGCTTCAGCACACCAAGAGATTTTTTGTCAATTTCATGCTCCCAGCGTTGCGGGAACAGTTTGGGGACGGCCCCTTCCTGTTCCAGCATGACAACAAGGTCCATAAATACATGGAGGAGCGAAGAACTCTGGTGTAGAACAACTTGACTGGTCCTGACCTCAACCTAACACCTTTGGGATTAATTGGAGCGAAGACTGTGAGCGATATCATATTAAACCCTAAGGATTAAGAATGGGACGTCACTCAAGTTCATTTGCGTGTAAAGACAGGCAAGCGAATAATATAATAATGTAATAATACAATATAATGTATCTGTGTGTGTGTACATTTGTCCTCAGTCTGAAACTAAAGACTTGAATCAACCTTAAAAAAAGCCTCTTCTATTCATCATGTCTAACAAACTTTTAAATGAGGGTAATGAAAATTAATCACCTAGGTCCCCTTTTTAAACGCTTGTTCCTCTGTAAACTCATTAAAAGTTGGGGACGTGATCAATTCTGACCCGTATTCTTTAAGCCGACGGTGGTGGAAAGCGACGCACCAGCCGCCCCGGACAACAAGCTGGAATGTTTCCTAAAAGGCCGAAAATTGTTTTAAAACAGATTCCTGTTCATTATCTATACTTGGCACCAGCAGCTTCAAAGCATGTCCTCTTGCTGTTTGCTCTGTGCGGATTTTGCTGCGATCAGAAAACAGTACGGCTTATTAGGCAGACTAATTACACATAGCCGTGCCCAGTTAGAGAGGGAAAAAAGGCAATAATAATTGCTGTATCTTCACTGAGGATCGTTTTCCTGATGTGAGCGGGTCAATCAAATCATCATTAAGCTGATGATTTCAGGGCATGGGACTCTGGGGGACAACAACGACGACCAAAAAAAAAAAATAGTAAGAAGGGGTGAACCAAGTGCACTGCGGAAAGTGGGTTCTACTGGTTTGCCCTTAGAACATGGCCCGGGGTGATGGCTGCACTGAATGCGTGTGTGCGCATGAGTACGTGGCTTTAATGGGAAATTGCTTGGTGTCACAGTGAATCCCGTCTTAAAGCGCTGTACCGTGGGACGGGTTCATTTGTTCTTGGCTAAGACAAAGAAAACAAAACTGTGCGAGCCATTCAAATGAACCCGGCACGCAAGGACACGTGGGGAGTCTTCGGGAGAAGTGTTTGTGATCTTAAGCGGGCAAAGCACAGGCCGCCATCGCGCATTAGTCACGGGTCCGCACGGGGTCAGGCGGTCGGGCCCGGATCTGAAACGAGCTGTTGAAGGCTCGACCTCTGCTGAGGCCGCTGAGAAAGGCAATGCATTGAAATGCAAGCGCACCGCAGGCTGTCCCGTGGAGGGGATGTAACCTGCTGATGGCATTTGCATCAAGACAAACACTTTGGGCCAAACGGCACAAATCTTTTACTAGAAAATGTGGACGATTTGTTTGTTTATTACCCTGTATTAGTCTTGTCTCTGCATGTCTTGGTCCTGACTCAAATTTGATGTGTCCCAGTCTCGGTCTTGACTCAGTCTTGATATTCCAGTCTTGATCTTGACTTTGTCTTGAAGTGGCCCAGTCTCAGTTTTGCCCTATTCTAATTTCAGTGTTGATGTGTCACGATATTTCAGCCTTGGTCTTGACTCAGTCTTGATATATTCCTCATTTGATCTTGAATCTCTCTTAATATTCCAGTCTTGGTCTTGACTCAGTCTTGAAGTGTCCCTGCCTTGGTTTTCACTCAGTTTTTAATAAATTCCAGTCTTAGTCCCTATCTTGATCTTGACTTCATTTTGACATGTCCTGATCATGATCTTGACTCAGTCTTAATGTGTCCCAGTCTTGGTCTTGACTCATGATCTATTACAGTCATGGTCTTGAAATGGCCCAGTCTTGGTTTTGCCCTATTCGAGTCTCAGTGTTGATGTGTGACAAGATATTCCAGTCTTGGTCTTGACTTGGCCTTGAAGTGTCCCTGTCTTGGTTTTCACTTACTTGGTTTTGATAAATTCCAATCTTAGTCCCTATCTTGATCTCAACTTCATTTTGACATGTCCTGGTCTTGACTCAGTCCTAATGTGTCCCGGTCTTGGTCTTGTCTTGTTATGTTTGTCTTGGTTTTGACTTGGTCTAAGTGTACCGGTCTTGGTCTTTGTGTTCTAGTGTCAACATGTCTTGGAATCAATCTTGATTCAGTCACAACGTGTCCTGGTCTTAACTTGATCTTGACTCAGACCTGACGTGTGACACTAAGATTTTATCTTCAATGCTAGGTTTTGGACTGTCTTTGAAAACAAATAAAGTGACCAGTATCTGTAAACTCTGTGTAAAAGCCTACCACTAACCTTAATGCCATTGCAGGTGCCTTTTGGCCAATAATTGGATGTAGCCTGGTGACATCTGGTCAATACTGGAGAAACATCTCAACATCATGCTTTACAAGAGCTTTGGAAGAGCCCTCAGATAATGAAAGCAGGGACAGCTCATGGCATTCACAATTAGACAAACACACATGCACTCATGCAACAACATATCAGTGAACACACACGCTCACACACTCACACACGAGCAATCACGAAGCCTTGATTCATTCCGGGCGACACCTGCCGTGGCTGATGAGCGTCGTGGTGGCTCATTCTCCGGCTCCTCATTATTATACACTACAGAGGAGCATTTCATTAACCTCCGCCGATCTGCACACACTCCATCAGCTGCACAGGCACGCACACACACACGGCCTTACACTCACTCACACATGCCGTTATTCAATCACATTGCGCAATGGGATGGTGAGCGCTTGAAGGCAATCACTGCATCTTTTTTAGCTGGTACAACAACATGCTTGAAGGAGAATCAACCAGTGGGATCTGGCTGCAGTTGCACAGCCAGACAGTGCGAAGCTCCAGGCTGGGCAAAAGAAGCCCTTTTTTGGGCTCACTGAGCCCAGATTCAGTTGTTCACCCAAGACATGTTTAAAATCTGGCATATGCCTCTTCAGGATTTACACTAACCGATTTAAATTTACACTAACTGTGTAAATTTAGCCCAAATTTAAGCCCGATTTGGTCTTAGCCGACAAATTCAGGATTGGCCTGAATTTTAGCTTGATCGTCTGATATTTGGTGAGCAGTGTATCAGGGGAAGTGATGCCTGGTCAATTGCCCAAATGAGCTTTGACGACCAAATGAATTTCCAAGATGTCAGAAACCGTATCTCTCACAGTATCTTCTCACAGTCTGAGCACTCTCACCAGCCGATTTCTAAGCTGAATACTGTAGACTGTACTGGTTACAGACAGTTCCATACATATAGACACTAAATCTGCCCAAGACTCTCCGAAAATATCACAGAGCTTAACTCCGTTAAGAAGCGGTGTTCATTTTTGATACAGAGGGTGCCATATTTTGCTGAATTAAGTGCTTGTATGTAGACAGAACTATGCCTATAGCTCCGTGTCATGTGCAGTATGAACACCCATGCAGCTACAATATACAACTGGCAAGACCAGTAAACCAATAATAGTGCATTTATCAACCAGGTGGACCAGGTGAACCACCTTGTCCAGGTCGTCATCATCAGTCTGGTCAAGTTTGAAATGCTGAAGAACCAGCTAAAGCCTCAACCTCAGAGGTAAACATACCTTATGCTAGTCAACAAGCTAAGCTAGTCTACAATCTTAACCACATTGATTACAACCACAGCGTATGTTTTCGCCTGCATGACCATCTGTGTAGACCAGCTTGGACCATCTGAAAGCAGCTCTCAGCCAAAGCTGGTCTTTGTTGATTTTTTTCAGCAGAAGTTAGCTACGTTAGCCCTGTAGCTCCAGTGCAGATCTAAAGAAGCAAACTTCAGTTGTCGAACCTGCCTTGTCTGATAAACTCCAGCCTGTAAACAAGGGGAGTAAACTGTGTACAGTTCTGACTTTTCAACAAACATGACCTGCATTTATTGATTCCAACTCAATTGCTCTGCAAACAAACCAGCAGCCAAATATAATCCTGTTCTGGCACATCTAAATGTCACACACACTGTGCTCAAATACTGCCCTGCGAACATCTATTGCAAATATTCACCCGTGTAAATGCACAGATTATTAATAAAGAGGAATAACGGTAGCAGAAGCTGTTGGTGGTCCAGGAGTGGACCAGTGCCTGGAGGCTATGTTCTGGGCAAGGCTTGCTGAGTTTTTAAGCAGTGTCAGACAAGTGCTGTGCAGCTTTACGAGTTTCCAAAAGCACTGAAGGGACCAAAGGGCTAAAACTGAAACTCTGCCTATCTATCTTATGTTTGTCAGACATGGTCTCAGGCCTTCATTAGCAAATCAAGCTTCAAACCTTGTACTAACACTAATCAAACATGGGCTCATCTAGGCAGCTATCTAAAGGAAGCAATTGATGCCCACGAGGCGGGGGAATGCTTTAAGAATCCAGGAATATCGTGAACAATGGCAGTTCAGGGGAACTGTGGAGGTGAAGATGAGATCTGGAAGACCTGGAAGATCAAGAAAACTCTTGGGGAGAACTGCTTGTATGCTGGTCAGAGAGTCAAATCAAAAGCCAAATTTTCCAGCCAAGGTGAGCCAATGAGCCTGCAGGGTGGTGCACTATTCTACTATGCAGCATTGCTTACACAAACTTAACCACAGGAAAGAACCGTTACCTGCAACCTCGGATGCCAGATGAGCGTTGGCAACAGCTACTGTGGACTGATGAACCCTGTAGCCAAAGTCAGAAAATGTACATTTTGGAAATGAAAGGAACTGCATCTCATGAAAAGAACGTTGTGCCAACTGTGAAGCGTGGCAGTGGATCTGTCATGCTTTGGGGTTGTGTTGCAGCCAGTGACACTGGCAATATTGCATGGCATATTGCTGTTGAAAAGGGGGGTGCAGAGTGGCTCAGGAGTTCGAATCCCAAGCCATGCTTCTTTGCCATCAGCGGCCAGAGTCTGAGAGAGCAGATTAGATTGCTCTTAAGCGATGTTGGCTGGTACAGGCATCGGTTAGCTGGTGCAGCAGAGCTGGGGATCTGGCATTTTCCTCTGAGCGTGTCACTGGTAAAAGTAGAAGATCCTTGAGGAACAGTGTAGGAAACTTTAACCTTTTTCTTCTAAAAACCTTTCCTTTTTTTCTTAAAGCACCTTAAGAAGTTTCTCCACATTTCTATACCTAATAATCTCCAAAAGTTCCAACATTTTCAGAAAAGGGGAAAAATTAAAAGGTATGGAGGATGGCATCTGGAGAATGATCCAAAACACACCTCAAATCCACCACAGACACAAAATAAAGGTTTAGGAATGGCCATCACAGGTGGCCCTTGACCTAAACATCATAGAACATTTTGTGGATAGGCCTTTATAGAGAGCTGAACCTCTGAAGTTAAGATCACTGGCCTTTTTTTTTTTTTTTTTTTTTTTTTTTAAAAAGCAGAACCCCCAAATCTATAGCTACGATAATGTTATTGAAAGTAACAAGGCCTCTGGGAGTCGAAGGTGCTGCAGTAATGCTTTCTGAGGTCCGATTTTTCACTAAGCATTAATAATTTACCCGCTGTGTTGTGGGGCGTGTACGGGAGCAGACCTGACGAGGCATCTAGGCGCTAGGTTTTAACCGAACCCTCCCTGCGAGAGGTCCTTAATTATTTACATTTACATTACAAAGGAAAATAAGAAACGGAGGGGGAGATTTATTGAGGCAAACTCCAGCGAAGCATTGCTGCTGAAGGTTCTACAAGTTTGGGTGTTCGTTAGGCAGCACACCTGTTTGCATTGCTGAATGCAACTGCACATTAGTGTGGTGTAAATTTCAATCTCTAGGCTGCTGAGATATGACAGGGATAATAATAGAGCTCGCAGAAGCTCAGGTGCTGGTGTATTAGGTTGTAAATACAGCCGCAATGAAACATAAGTGATAAAAACACACCCTTATCACTGTCAGCACACCTAGGCGTTGCAGATTTTTTTTTGTTTTTGACAAGGCTTCAGGCCTTGATTAGCAAATCAAGGAATTAGAAACTGTCAAATTTCTAAGCTTCATAAATTCTGACTCGAGAAAGCTTGAACATAATTAAAAGGATAAGATCCTTAAGGTTCTTCAATTTTAAACTGTGGCAGAACCTCCAAGGAACCGTTTTCTTGAAGGTTCCACAAAGCATCTTAAGAGGTTTCTTCACAGAACCTTCAACAGTTCCTTGAAGGAACCATCTAAAGATCTGAACACAAAATGATCAACAATGGGAACTGCTTAGACATCACAGTTCAGGGGAACTGTGGAGGTCAGGAGGAGAATGTGGAATACCAAGAAAGCTCCTGGAGTGTGACGAATAGTGCTTTATTAGGACTGTTCCAATCGTCAGGGCAGGTCCTGATGAGCCCTGGAATACGCCACAGCCAAAGCTGGAGCTGGAGCACATGGCTTGTCTATGTACAGTCCCACCAGAGGCCAGCAGAGGGACACATAACATGCTGCTTATATGCTGCTGACACAGGCAAATCATATAACTGGTAAGAACCTGCATGGAGGTTGAGCTAGAGTCCAGCAGTGTGGTGCACTGTTCCACTGTGCAGCATTGCTTCCACAAAAATAATCTTCATAGGAAAAAAAGTCAGTAAAAGGAAGCCCTACCTGCGACTCCTCACTGTCAGCACATCGGCCCTGTTAGGTAACATGTTGCTGAGATCTGAATCAGGAACCACTGCCATGCTGAGGTGTTGGAGCAAATGAGCCACCCTCACCCTATGCTCTATTAGTTGAGGCTGGAGCAGCCTTTGCTGATCCCTGCTTTAAGGCGTTAAAGCCGGCCCCTATTATTCCCCATTAATAACATTTAAGATCTGCACACCACTTATCAGCTATCTAAACTTCACCAGCTCAGAAGATCTCAGCAGGGTGTTGGGCCTCAGCACCCTGGACAGCGCTGTGTGAGTCTAGTTCACTGTCTGTGCTGATCAGACTGATCCGCTCTCACATGGGATCTGCTTTTGTACTTCTGCTGACATCAGACATCTGTCCATTTATCTATCTATCCATCTGTCTGTCTGTCTATATCTGTCTGCCTGTCTTTCTATCTGTCTAGCTAGCTCTGTCTGCTTTTTGTGTGTCTATATATATCTGTCAGTCTCTATATCTAGCTACCTATCCATGTCTGTCCATCTACCTGCTGTCTGTCTATTTATATACCTGACTGTTTGTCAGTCTATCTATCTATATGACTGTCTGTCCATCTATATGTGTATGTATATGTATCTGTCTGCCTGTCTGTCCCTATATCTATCTCTCTCTGTCTGTCTGTCTACCAGACTGCCTGTCTATCTGTCTGTCTGTCCACCTATATGTGTGTCTATATGCATTTGTCTGTCCCTTTTATCTATATCTATATAACCTGTCCATGTCTATATCTGTCTTAATGTGTCTGTCTATCTATCTGTCTGTCTGATTGTCTGTCAATCTGTGTCTATATCCATCTATCTATCAAGGTAGGCACCTGTCTATTTGTCTTACTGTCTGTCTGTCTATCTCTCCATCTATCTGTCTCTCTCCATCTATCTGTTTAACTATCTGTCTGCATCTGTCTGTCTGTATTTATTATTTAGCTTACTAATGAAAAGGCAGAACACTAACACACACCTACAGTTACACATTCGGCTCCTGTTATTGATTCATGCTGCATGCTGCAGATAACAGACCACTTCATTTTAAGTAGTGAAATACAATTCTTCATCATTCTTGGGTTTTTACTTCAAAGCTTTCTGCTTCACAGAGCTTCACTTCATGCTCGAGATTAGCTTTCTCTGCGTTTGACTCCCAGTCCACAGTACAAAAGTAAGTAAACAACCAGACCTTTCTCAGATGATCTTAGAAGATCAGTTACACATAGCAGATGTCTTCAGGAACTCAGTTAGGATTAGGTATATCTGACGAGGGGATCCTTTACATCGTATGAAGGTCTTCAGAACTTCCTTTTGAAGCTCCTCAATTTGATGGTTATTTGGTTCTTCTGTGGCATGGCTGAGAAGAACCTTTTTTTCAGATCTTGAAGTGAGGCACCAGTGAGCAGGTATAAGAGTATATGAGGTTACCGATTGACTGATTGGCAGAGGCCGTGGACATTCGCCAGAGTGCAGCGTGGAATAAGAGAGAATATCCAAGGCCGTGATCCAGGCCTGAGCATGACCAGCTCAGGCTGAGCCGCATTACAAGTGGAGAGAGCAGTACATTATGGCCTATTTGCGGAGTGTGTTCCTTTTCTTTGAGCTTCTGGTTCTCAGAATAGGCCTGGAATTTAATAATCGTCAACTATTGTTAGAAATGAGTAGATGGCGCCGTTAAATCATAAATGCATCTCGGCGTTACAAGACATTCAGAAAGTGCCGGTTTTCCATGAGCCCCTGGAAGGGTTAAGCACTTTAGTGCTTCCCTGGGCTGCAGCTGTCTTTGTCTCCTTTTCTCTCCGGCCTGGCCTCCGCTATGAGCAGCCATATTTAATTCACGCCGATGTAAGTGCACTCATAGCGGCTCGTCTGCTAATGCGTTTCAGCGTATGCAGAAGTGTTTTGCTGACGCAAATTGAGTGAGAGGCCCTGCGATCGCCTCTGCGCTTTAATCACCCTGTAATGAAAGGGCATGCATTGTGCGTACCAGTGCTGTATTTAAAGGCTAGCATCATAAGGACTTCATAACACATGTTATATTCACTGACATATTTATAGCATAGCATTGCTTGCACCAGCATATAGCACAGCTTCTGCCAGGAACCTCAAGGTGACTGGAAGTTTTATGGTGCAAATGACGCTGTATTAACATAAGGTATAAGGACTTTGGAAGGGATTTGTACCATTTATGACCCTGTTATGAAGCATCGTTTCCAAGTAATGGAGCATATAAGGCAAAGGCCTAGTTCAGGACACCATGCACTGTATAAGGTCCTTGAGGAAAGGGGTTCCTCTACAGTTTCAACTATTGCTGGTTCGAATCTGGGGTCATGCTGCCTAACATCGGCAGTCGGAGTCTGAAAGAGCACAATTGGCCTTGCAACTAGGTGGGTAGAAGGCTCTCTTTCTCCCCACAAAAGGTTTGGGCAAAAATGTTTGGACATCCTGTAAAGTCCTGTATAGTACTGTATAGTCAGTATTGTCCTGTATCATCCTATATAGTCCTGTAAATTCCTGTATAGTCATGTAAAGTCCTGTATATTCAGTACAGTCAGGACTTAGTAACCATTAGTAACTATGTCTACTCCGACTAAGGCAGCCGACGTGATCAGAGGAAAGCACCAGGTCCCCAGCTCCACTACAACGGCAGACGGCCTGTGCCGGCCAACATTGCTTAAGAGTCTTGAGGAGAAACAGCGCCATCTACCCACCTGGAGAGAGCCGATGCCTCCAGCTGCCGATGGCATGCTCCTGTCCTTTTGGCAATAATACTCCTACCAACTAGTCTTGTCTAAAGTGGAAAAGCTTAAGCTAGAGCTAGGCCCCATGAGAAAAAATAAACTTTTTTTTTTTAAAGCTTCATAACACATCTCATGTCATCTTCACATTAGTGCCATAAGCCGTTCGTCAAAGATCAAGTATTTTATTCAAGTTATTTATTTCTTTATTATTTATTTGAAGGCTTAGCAGCCTGGGGTTTGTATTCAATCCCTCATCTTCAGCCTTCATAAAAGCTATTCAAAAAAAAAAGAAGATAATAAATAAATAAATAATAAACCCTGCTTTGAACAATACGCCATGAAAGCACAAGGATACAAGTTGGCGTTCAGCGGGCTGCGCTGTTTAGATAAGTGTTCCGGAGGAGCCTGACAGGGAGCGCTGTTTCGTATTCGTCATTCAGACGCACACATCAAAATAAACGGAGAGCGGTTACTAATTGGCTAATCAGATCCAAGGTTATAGTCCTTTTTCTCCTCCTGTTTTCAAAATACTCCTTTTGAATGGGTAATGAAGATTAACGAGCCGCCACCCCCCAATCACCACCACCCCCCTCCAAAACGGCGTTTAAGACTTGCACAACGAAATGTTAATGAGGGAAAACCGAAGGAAAGAGAGAGAGCAGAGGGGAGGAAAGGAAGGGAAGGAGAGGAGAGGAAAGCCCAAGACTTCCAGACACTGAAGGAGATGCTAATGCGCTAGTCGCAGTGTGGGGTGGTATTGAGGAAGAGTATTGACATTTGGAGGGGAATCTAAATCAGGGTAGAAGCAGCCTCTCTCTGCGTGAGGTTCTCTATTGGAGAGCCATCAGGGTGAAATATTAGCATGGCTAATGCGGACGAGAAGGTGCTGCTTTCAGCATGTTTCTCGGTGGTCCCCTTCCATATATCTTTACAGATGATGCCGCTTCTATCGGCTCTCTGGGGGGGGTTCTCGGTAACCTATCAACGCCAGTGCCACGCAATCAGCCCACGGAAACAGCCTGTACAAAGGAACTGCCACTCACACTCGCATCTACATGCATTAGAAATGACCTTTTCATTCCGATCCGCTCCTCCATTAGCATGCGTGCCGGCTGGAAGGCTCTCCGGAGTGTCCTTTGTGTGTGTGTGTGTGTGTGTGTGTGTGTGTGTGTGTCTCGGTGCTTTATAGAAATTGACACCGCATATCCACACGCCTCTTGTGTGGCCTGTCACTGATGCATGTTGGGAGAGCTCACTTGAGCCACGGGGCCTTCACTTTCACCTGCCCTTTCCAGATATAGACGCTGCACAGGGAGCGCATATCCACCTTATTTTCTCGGTACTGATTGGGGGTGCCCTTTGGGTCCCGCTCATATTGCATTTACCGATGCATCGAAGGGCGCTGTAGCAGTCTCGTCTGTGAAGGTCTGGGATGTAAGTTTGATGGTATCTAAACAGCTGATTCTTATAGCTGATGTGTCGGATGTGGGAGATAACCGGACTTACTTTGATGAGGGCCAGATCGCTATGTCCAGATGCGGTGGTCTGGAACCATCTCCAACAGCAAGGCTTGTAGGGGCTCCGTGTAGTGAGCAGTAGTGAGAACCTACCAACGGTGGTCCAAGGAGGGACAAAGCATGGCTAGTGGCAGGGTGTCAGGCAACCCAGGCTGTCCCGTCGGGTGAGGAATTCTGGTTCACTCGTACAAATAAAAGGTAATACCAATGGTTTCTGAGGTTCAATCATTTAGCTTACCAGATTTTGTAGACAGATTCCACAGGGATCTATTTTAGGGCCTGTCAAGTTGATGTAAATGATGACAGTAATGAAGTGTGGGCTTATAGACAGACCTAAAAGGGTTTAAGGGGTAAAAAAAAAGCATCACTTGATGCAAATGTTCTTTACCAATCACTTCACATCTCTATTACAAGCATGGTTCTTTTACGCCATTTATACCAAGTGTTGGATCATTGACCACTATTCTTGGCAGAATTGATCAAGTTCCATATATTTTCGACAGGGTTGAGGTACGAAAGCTTCATGCCAGCATGCTGTAAACGCTCCACAGCTAGCTTTATGTGTTTGGGGTCATCGTCCTGTTGGGAACACCCAACCCAACTGTGTCCAAGTCTAGCTGATGGTTTGAGGTTATGGTGAAGAATTCTGAGGGAGTCCTCCTCCTTCATTATTCCATCCACTTAATGTACCAGTTCCACTGGCAGCAGAACAGCTACCACCACCATGCTTAACAGTTGGTACAGTGTTCTTAGCATTAAATGCCTCACCATGACTCCTCCAAACATACCTCTGATCCTTGTGACCAACGAAATCAGTCCGAAACCAGGGCCGATTCCGGGCTTATTTGGGGTAAGGGATCATTTTCGCTGGTTTGCGTTCACACTGATAAATTCCATAAGAACCGTGGATTGATCGCAAAATTCAAACGTTCGCTTTTGATAGGAACTAGGTTCATCTGATAGGACCAGAAATCGATGCCCCGGACCATTCCCAGCCTTAAAAACAGCTTTCAGACTTGACCAAACGTACCAAACTTGCAGAGCAAACTGAACTGGATTTGGGATTTCCTCTAGTGGGAAATCCCCCTTAGTCCCATCTGACCATAAAACTTTTCTCCTTCCTTTCTCCATGGGGTCAGCTCGTCTTAAAGGTTCTAGCCCAACCTATCTTGGTTAAAACAACTCGTACTCTGTGTTCAAACAACAAACACTAGCCGACCGAGTTCAACAACAGTCCACTGGCTTCTGCTGTGAGTGTGTTTTGGGTCATCGGGTTTTCTGTCCTTTTCTAAACACAAAGAAACACATTGACTTTCGGTGACAAATCGACTCCGACAGGGAGGACGCAGACACAGAGGTTTAAGTGTGAGTTCAAAGCATACGAATCCCATCCGTGAGCCAAACATAAACAGACGAAGGAGTCGGCTTGCCAAAAATCCAGACAGACAGGCGAGCAAGTGCGAGATATAATCAGAAACAGAAGTGAAAACCAGAATCCAGACGAAGGGGTCAGGCCGGCAAGAACAAACAAACAGGCCAGACCGAGGATAGCTCAGAAATGCACAGCAGGAAACAGCCAGGCTTCCCTATGAGAGATGAGCAAACCGGCACGTATTTATAGATGGTTTGATGATTCACGAAACAGCAAACAGGTGCTGTGGGTAAAGTGGCTGAGAAAGCCGAAGCTGAGCAGGTGCTGTGGGATAGGTGTTTCCAGAGGAGAAGGTCCCAAGATAGCCCCCTGAAGTGATGGCTGGGGATGGGCCATCCCATTTGGCCTAGGAAACAAGGCATGTGCCTTCCCATCATGGCTGTGAAACAAAGCCGGAGAGGATTTTCTTTTTTCTCAGGTCTACCAGCATGACCACCCTGAGCGAGGCGCCATGCTATGCCCTGTGGCTGGGGATGGGCCATCCCACTTGGACCAAAAAACAAGGAATGGGCCGTTCCATTAGGACCACCAATTCATCCACCAGCTATTGCAACATCATTGGAGCTCCTGGACCCTCCTGAAAACACTCATTTGGCAGGTCAAACTGGTTAAGTGGCTTGACCAGCTTACCTCTTGACCAGCATAGGGTATGTTTTCTGTTTCAAGTTTGATGGTTCAACTGGTCCACCAGTATAATCAGCTTGACAACCATTTTGGTCATGTTTTTGAGTAGATGACCAGCTTTTTAGACACCCTAACCATCTAAGACCAGCTTAGGACCATCTGAAGCCACCTACCAGCAGAAGTTCTGAAGGTCTTGGGCTGGTGATTCAAGAAACGGCGAATAGATGCTTTGAAGGTAAGTTGGCTGAGACAGCTGAGCTCTGATGGGTCTTTTTAGAAGATGCCATGATATCCCTCTTGGCGATGGATTCCTCAGAGATGTTGTGGGACATGCGTTCTCATTACAAGATCAGGTCTGGTGCCACAAGACCATGAGTCCACCCCCTCTGAGTACACGCTTCAGAAACTTGAATATTTATGATTTGAATTCCTTGGCATTTGCATTGTTATGGTCTGGGCTAATATTGGTTTCCAATATTGGAACGCTTCTTTTTCTTTTTTCCCCCGCCTCATTTAATTATTGGTGCATTTCTGTTATGAAATGTTGGAAGCAAGCCAAACTTCCCTTAGGGAAAACAAGAAAGTATTGAAATGAATTGAATTAAACTGCATCCGCAGACGTCCAGAGGAGGTGGCTCTGCTCTGGAGATCTTGTCTGTTGGACTAGAAACCGCCAGCGTCAAGTGGGATTACCAGACGGGATTAGCAGTTGGGATTCCAGCTGTAATGTTATGAGATTCACCACTCAGTGGAACATCATGAACCATGAAAAGGCACCATGAACCATGGACCCCCAAGCTTTTGAATAGGCTTAGTAGAGTGGTAATCTGATTATCCCTCTGGATGATGTACAAGCATTTGGAGTTGATCAGGCAAGGCTGTCCAGACTTGAACCCAGTAGTCCACATCAGGATTGCCAAGCTGGCTGGGGTTCCAGGGAAACTGGAGCAAAGCCAGAGGCATGGTTGGGTTGTCCACTGGCTGACCCCTGAAATCTGGTTGTTATTGGATGATTGCCTACTCCGGTTTATCTGAGAGGAAGTACTTCCAGCAATGGTGATGGACTAGGTAGCAAGCTAGCTTCCAAACCAACCACGTCTGAAGTTGGCAGTTGTATCTAAATGCTCTGTTCCACCTTAAGTGCTGCAGCTTTACATTGCCTTTTATTTGTATTACCCGAATGAAACAGATGTACCATTTAAGGTGGGACGGAAGAAATACAATTGTTCACAAGTCAGGGTGTTCTGGGAGTCAATAATGTCATAGCACTTCAAGGAGTTCTTCAAGGGGACTCTGGGAGGTACAGCAAACTAAGGTCATGCCTTACGACCGTTGGTTTGAATCCTGGGTCATTCTCCCTTACTATCAGCAGCCGGAGCCTGAAGGAGCACAGTTGACCTTGCTTTCTTTTTGGGTGGGTAGATGCTGCTCTCTCACTCTCCACACATCACTTTAGTGTAATGCTGGCTGGCATGGGCATCTGCTAGCTGATGCATCAGAGCAGGGTTCCTGGCGCTTTCCTCAGAGCATGTTGGTTGCCCCTACTAATGAGTGGGTTGAGTAGTTGGCAATCTAAAAAAACAATTGGGGAGACAAAAAAGGGTTCTTCAAGGCTTCTATATCATAGAAGAAGAACCCAAAGGCTGGGTAATGGATTCTTCAGGTTCTTCTGCATTGGTGGAGGACCTACTGTACACCTTCTAAAATAAGTTCTATATAGCACCACAAAGGGTTCCACAGTTTTCAGGACTTTATAAATCTATAGATTCATTAGCCATCAGACTTGTTTCCAAAAGGCACAGGAATGGCTTTCCTCCATTAAGGTCATATTAGCGCAGATGTCGCTGCACAGTAGAACGGTGCACCACCACTCCAGCCTGATCCGTCTTCCTGTGGGTCTTTCGGTGTTCCCGGAGATCATCTGACTTTCTAGCAATCCGACAAGGGCTTCTCCTGGAGGTTTTCTTGGTCTTCCAGAACTCAGCTTAATGGCTCGATTTCTTAATTATGGGGGGAGACATTCGAAGCAGAGGTCATTTGCATACACCAGTCTTATGGTATGGAGTTTTAGATGTTTAGACCTCAGAGTGGACCTTTGGAGATAAAATCCAAAAACACTGGAGGACGGGCCTCTTTTAGGTAATAGCAATAAGCTAATTTGAGCTCATTAAAAGTCCTCAGACTTCTGATGGGGAAAGCAGAGAGGTTAAGTAGGTCTATGAAGAACTCCCTAACCACTGAGCAGTGTTAGCTGGGCACAACACGGCCTTGCACAGACAAGAACATTGATTATATAGATCAAAGATGAGTGGTCCATTTCATTGATGACGGAAGCTTGAAAACAGACTGAGTGCTGAATTTTGCCCTGAAGGCAGAGTCTCACCCACTGTAAACTGGTGTGTGAGTGTGTGGGCATTTGCTTAAAAGCGGCCTGCTCTTCGGAAGCTGGCATTCATACCCACTCTCTATTCACAGGGCCTGTCACTTTGACACAGAGGGGGTTTTAAAGGAAACACTGGGGATCTCTAACTCACAGGCTGCACATAATAAACCCCCAGACACTCTCTATAGCGTAGTACACAGCAGGGAAATCACACACTGCACTTTAGCGCTATCTTTAGGTCAGTAAAATATATAGCAATTATTTATTATTGTTATTTATTATTATTACTTATAATCTTTTTAGACTATAAGTGTAGGTATACACACATGTGGACAAAATTGTTGGTACCTCTCGGTTAATCAAAGAAAAACCCACAATGGTCACAGAAATAACTTGAATCTGACAAAAGTAATAATAAATAAATTATTTCCGACAGTGATTTTGAACCATGCTTCAACAGAATTATAAAAAAAAATAAACTCATGAAACAGGCCTGGACAGAAATTACTGTACCCTTAACTTTTATATAATTTATATAATATTTTGTTGCACAACCTTTTGAGGCAATCACTGCAATCAAATGATTCCTGTAACTGTCAGTGAGACTTCTGCACCTCTCAGCAGGTATTTTTGCCCACTCCTCATGAGCAAACCGCTGCAGTTGTCTCAGGTTTGAAGGGTGCCTTTTCCAGATGGCATGTTTCAGCTCCTTCCAAAGATGCTCAATAGGATTTAGTTCAGGGCTCATAGTCCAATGTTTTCCTCTCAGCCATTCTTGGGTGTTTTTAGCTGTGTTTTGGGTCTTTATCCTGTTGCAAGACCCATGACCTGCGACTGAGACCAAGCTTTCTGACACTGGGCAGCACATTTCTCTCTAGAATTCCTTGATAGTCTTAAAATTTCATTGTACCCTGCACAGATTCAAGACACCCTGTGCCAGATGCAGCAAAGCAGCCCCAGAACATAACAGAGCCTCCTTTGTTTCACAGTAGGGACAGTGTTCTTTTCTTGATATGCTTCATTTTTCCATCTGTGAACAAGTCAACAACATTATTTTCAGGGGTACTATAATTTTTGTCCAGGCATGTTTAATGACTTGGCTTTTTTAAATAATTCTGTTGAAGCATGGTTGAAAAGCAATGTCTGACTTTCATTGGTCAATTTTCATAGCATTTATTATTACTTTTGTCAGATTCAAGTTATTTCTGTGACCATTGTGGGTTTTTCTTTCATTAACCAATTCAGTTTAACCAATGCGTAACTGTGTGCAGCCCTTCTAACTCACAATAAAATAAGCCAAAAAAAAAGCCATGACTTGGTATGTTATTTGTAACCCGTAGCATATTGGACTGACTGTTCACTTTCTTCTTAATATTTCTACCACTTGATGGGAGCCGCTATAGATGACAATGTTTTTACTTCGCCTGTCAGCGTTACTAATGTTCTGGTTGATAAGCGTATATATTTTTTGTAAAATTTTATTACTCTATTGTTTATGTTAATATATTTTGTAATATTTATTATTATTCATCATTAATACACATTAATACACAGGCCTCAGAGCAGTGCTATAGGCCCCAGGGCAGTGCTACCGGCATCAGAGCAGTGCTATAGTCCTCAGGGCAGCACTATAGGCCTTAGGGGAGTGCAACAAGCCTCGGAGCAGTGCTATAGGACTCAGGGCAGTGCTACAGGCCTCAGGGCAGTGCTACAGGCCAATAGCGCAGTGCTACAGGAGACAAAAATACAGTTCCTACCAAGCTAGAAAATGAGCTTGGTTAAAATCCACACTGAATCTCGTGAGCGTTCGCTTTGCTCTGCTCTACCGATTCCGTCTGGCACCGGCTGATTTGTGAACTTATGTGCAAAATGGTGTCACTCGCGAGTGTGCTGCCAAATCAGGCTAGCGAAAAAAAAGAGCTCAAACAATCCCTCACAGATAGAAGCCTTCAGAGCAGATCTTGGTCATTTCTTATGCTTTCCAGCTCCGTATGAACTGAAAAGGCTGTTGCATCAGTGCCAGTCTCGAGCACATTGGTCACTGTTGTATTTTTTTCTCCAGTGCTTTGATTTCCTCACGCTCTGTTTGAAATATTGACACCAATTGAGCCACTCGTGTATCTCTCCAGAGCACGCTCCCTCACCCGGCTAGGAAATGGACAGAGAGCTGACTTACCATTAAAGGAATACTCCAGCACTTTTCATCCCAGTCTCCATGTTCTGCATCAGCGCCATATGGCCGATCACCACCATCCTTTGGATGGTGTTTATCTGAACCCAGAAAGCAACACAAAGCCTGTAATAGAAGCCTGATGGCAGCTACTGAACATAAACATGGACCATAAAATCTGGCCACCATAACAAGTCACACAATTAATCACATACTCACATGTGAAGGTAATTAAGATGACATTTTGTGATTAATTGGTTAGCCATGATTATTCATATGTGTAGGTTGTGGTAAGATGTTATGTGGATAGTTACAAACAATCACATTTTGTGTAGTCAATCACAATGAACAAATCACATTTTGTGTGGCTAATCATGGTTAATCACATCTTTGTAGTTAATCACCATCACATTCCGCGTAGTCAGCCACGGCCGACTGCATTCTGTGTGGCTAATCACAAATTGTAGTTAATGTAATTAATCAAGATCACATTTTGTGTGTCATTTATCCTCGATCAATCACATAAGTGAATAGTCACAATCACATTTTGTGTAGTGAATTACAATCACACTGCATAATAACAATTGATCACATTTTGTGTGGTGGGTCATGGCTAATCCCATTTGGTGTGGTTAATTACAATTAATCACATTTTTTGCATGGATAGTCACAATAAATCACGTTTGTTGTTTTAACCACAATCAATCACGTATCCGGTGTGATTCATCACAATTAATCACATGCGTTAATCGCATTATGCATGGTTAGTCACAATAACATTTTGTGTAGTTTCTCAAGATCAATCCCATTTTGTGCATCTAGTCACAATATTCTATGCGATTCAAAATGGCTATACTCACATTTTTGTGTAGCTAGTCCCAACCAATCACATTTTGTGTAGTCGATCGCAATCACATTCTGTGCAGTTGATCAAGATTAATCACATTTTGTTATTGTAACTAACTGCATTCTGCAAAGTTAATCGCATGTTGTGTGGCTAGACACGATTAATCACATTCTGAGTAGTTAATCACAATTAATCACTTAATCCATTACCACAAATATGACATATGTTGCTGTATTTCCCAGGTGGTCGCTAGAGTATTAATAGGTGGTTGCTGTGGTTTATTAGTTGCTCTCTTTTACATGTTTTTTTTGTAATATTGGCCCTCTAATGGAATACTAAAGGGATATTAAGCATAAATCTAATCATAAAATTAATCGTAGCACACTGACAGCTACCATTGGCCACATTTTCAGTGATTGCTAGGGTATTCCTAGGTGATTGTTATGGTTTCCCAAGTGCTTGCTTTTTATGGACCTCTTGAAGGACTACTCCAGTTTTTTTTTTTCAACCAAAATCTCAACCTGTTGCATTTGTACACAACATGAAAGCAGTCTTTGCCACCTCAAGGTTGTCTGGTATCCATGGTGATTAGGCGGAGCATGTACAAATTCCCCCCACAATGCTAACAGCTGGTAACAAAGTACCACAGATTCTTCCCTCTGGAGAAGTAGTCCCAGTTTGAAGAGATTTTATATTTGAAGATTAAATATAAGATATAATAGATTTTTTAGAAACTTCTATTTAAAAAATGTAACTGAAGGTACCGTTCCGATGCAGACGAGAGCACAGACTGTGGGTGGAAAAATGTTGGGGAGTGTTCTCTTAGCTGGCAAAAGGCGAAACTGAATAGTACATGTGAAATGTCAGCACTGTGAATTTCGCTGCTGGCAGAAGGTACGAAAAATAGACAGACATTCATTTTCTAATCATGGTTAGTGAGTCAGACATGGAAGAAGGAGATAGGAGAGGGTTGTGAAAATGGGGATTGTAAGTGATGGGGTTGGTGGTGGTGGTGATGATGATGATGCTCTACCAGCTTGTGGAAAGCTTGGGGGGAGAGTGAGGAGAGGAGGGAGGGCGGTGTTTTTGAGCGCCTGAGTCACTGAACTCCAGTGACTCAGCATTTCCGAACTGTGGACATGCCACTCCGATTATGCAGGTCCATTTTATTTCGCAGTGGCTGTCTCGCAGTCCGTGCTGTGTGTTGATTTATTTAATAATCCCTCCCCAGTGGGCACGGACTGGCTGATATGGATTCAACAGTATTTGTCAAAATATTGTGAAGCAGAGTAGCAAACTCAAACAAATGTTAAACTTCGCTTAGCTGAGTTAGGATCTTGTTTTAAAGCGATTCAGTTCGATTCAATTCAGTTCGACTGGACTTTATTGTACTGTAGTGATGCAGGGTTGTACAGTTCAGCCAAAACATAGTTAGGCTACGTCTTTGGTCACAAACAGGTGGGACGAGCGGGACAGGTAACCAGCTACTGACGTTAACAGACACTCGCTAAAGTTGTTTATTCATGTTGTGGGTGTCTACTCCCGATTAATCATATATCCGGTGTAGTTTGTTACGATTAATCACATACCTTGCATGACTAATCCCGATTAATTATATATTCGGTTTAGTTTATTGCGATTAATCACATACTTTGTAAGGCTAATCCCGATTATCACACATTCAGTGTAGTTTTATTATGATTAATCACATACCTTGCATAGCTAGTCACAATTAATCACATGTTTGGCATAGTTAGTCACAATTAATCACATACATTGTGTGGCTAATCACAATAAATCACATATTTGGTGTAGTTTATTGCTATTAATCACATACTTTGCATGGCTCATCACGATTAATCACATATTGAGTGTAGTTCATTACGATTAATCACGTGTTGCGTGGCTAATCACAATTAATCACATATTTGCTGTAGTTTGTTGCAATTAATCACATATATTGCATGGCTAATCGCGATTAATCACATATTCGGTGTAGTTTATTACGATTGATCACATACCTTGCATGGCTAATCACAATCACATTTGCTGTAGTTTATTACGATTAATCACATACCTTGCATGGCTAATCACAATGAATCACATATTTGCTGTAGTTTGTTGCAATTAATCACATATATTGCGTGGCTAATCATGATTAATAACATATTCGGTGTAGTTTATTACGACTGATCACATGCCTTGCATGGCTAATCACAATTAATCACATATTTGCTGTAGTTTGTTGCAATTAATCACATACATTGCATGGCTAATCATGATTAATAACATATTCAGTGTAGTTTATTACATATGTTGCGTGGCTAATCACAAATAATCACAATGAATCATTCTGAGACTGCAGTCGGAAAATCTACAGATGCAAAATATACAAAGTTGTGGATGAAAAGTTAGACATTAGTCTTTGGTCTTAGGTTTAATAATAAACCATGCAGGACTGGGTAATATGACACCGGCGATGGGGAACTGAAACAGTGATTTGAAAGTGTATGTGTATCTGAGCGTGTGTGTGTGTGTGTGTGTGTGTGTGTGTGTATTCCTTTGCTTTGTATTCCGAGGACTCTGCTACTTCAGAAGCCAACTTGAAAGCATTGTTGCGCTCATGCCATTAGCTGTTTTTCAATAAAGGATTTCTCATTAGTCTCTCTCTCTCCTTTGAGAAAGCGTGTGTGCGAGAGAGAGAGAGAGTTAATCGCGTCGCCAGTGTGTGTGTTTAACACGTTTAAAGCTTCTTTGTCTCGGCTGTACCAGTCGAAATCAGAGCCGCTCTGTTTATAGACCTGTCAGGTCACTCATCCCTGCAATTTCACACCGTGAGGCACAGAAATACCTCCACAGATTCTAGCAGTGTCTCGCTCGCGGTGTGTGTGTGTGTGTGTGTGTGTGTGTGTGTGTGTGTGCAATCCATGTTTCATTATAGAGCTAAATTACCCTTCTAAAAATTATGTATATATATACACACACACTCCACCACGTTGTCACAACCCTAGATTGGTACTTTCAATTAACCCACCCGCTCGAGACTCCGCCTAGCACTAGCAATGCTCTCCTCCGTTACATACGATGCCAGCCACCGCCTCTTTCTCAACACACTCTGAGCTAAGCACCTGTGCCAGCCAATATTCACGCTTAAGGAGTGATGAGTTGGAGAGAGAGAGAGCGCCATCTACTCACCCGGGAAGAAAGCAAGGCCAACTGTGCTCACTCCGACTACGGCTGCTGATGGCAAAGCGGTATGGCTCGGGATCCGAACTCGCGACCCCCTCCCGGCCCATAGTGGTAGTGTATTAAAGTGCTGCGCCACTCGGAGGCCAGCTTAATGAAGTTTAACGAAACCGCAAACCAAAGACGCAAACAAAAGAAGTGGGCGTGGCCGATCAACGTGCCCTTTTCTTACAGCAAGCTCAGAAGTCCTTGATGGCTCCTGAAACTTCTTGATAGCTCCTGTGATGCTTGTGAAGCTGGTGCCGAAACCTCACGTGAAGCACCGCTCAAATCAGTGGATCGGATGTAGGTCGCATTAAAAAGATCGGATCTGGTGAGGAAATCGGAGATGGGTCACTTTACCTGCAGTATGAACGTAGCCCTAGATAGCTCACAATTGGTCATGTGGGGCAGGGTCAGGGGAGTGTATCATGGTTCTGGGTGGGAAGAACATTTCAATTGGTTTCCAAAAGTGGTTCCTCTAAGGCACCGGACAAGCAAATACACAGTATAGAACATCCACCATGCAAAGCCTTTCAACAGTAATAAGTGTAGCACGGCATAGTGCTGCACTGTCGAATGAGAGGAGCCATGAGGAAGCCGTCGCGTGAGTGTGTGGCCTTTAAAAGCTGGAGAGTTTCCCCCCCTCAGGCCTCGACCCCATGCTGATCGCAGAGGTTTCCTGCTAAGCGCTGGGCCGTTGCCTCTGCAACGCGTTTGATTGGCGCTAACCTTTCAGACTAACTGTCTGAACTCAAACGGGAGGGTAACCTGGGGACTGCGGACGACTCCTTAGCTCGCTTTCAGTTCGCTCTCTTCAGCGCTTGCCTCCCTCGCTCTCGATCTCTTGCTCTCGCTGCCTGGTCCTCGTCTCATCTTCGCAGCTTTTCTGACTTTTTCTCTCTTGGCCTTGCCCTCTTGCCTCCGCTTGCTGTCAGAGATCAAGAACACAAAGAGAGCGCTCTTTGGTTTCCTTCCACAGTTTAGCGAGGAAGGCCTTTTTCTGCTCAGCTGAGACTTTTTCGACGATTTTCGCTTAGTTTCAAATGTTCGCCATGAACTCAATATTCAAGAGTGGCATAGTCAGAGGCACTTGGCATGGCTTGGCCCTGAAATCTGGTTCCGCTTCCTTCCGTGTAACAAAAAAGGAGCTCAGCGCCTGTTCCGGCCAACATCACTTGAAGAGAGACTCACCCGGGAAGAGAGCACGGCCAACTGTGCTCTCTCCGACTCCGGCTGCTGATGGCAAAGCGGCATGGCTCAGGATCTGAACTCGTGACCTCCCTCCCCCCGGCCCATAGTGGTAGTGCATTAAAGCGCTGCACCACTTGGAGCCCCAGCTTAATGAAGTTTAACAAAACTGCAGACCAAAGATGCGAACCAAATAAGTGGGCGTGGCCAATTAATTTACCCTTTCTTACAGCGAGCTTGGAAGTAGTTCCCAACTAGCCCAAATAGCTGTCAGACACTGGGACTCCTTGATAGTTCCTGTGATGCTGGTGAAGCTGATGCCGAAACCTCACGTGAAGCTTTGTTTTTTTGCGCATGCGAATTAGTGAATCGGACATAGGAGCGTGAATTGATTGTAGGTCGCATTAAAAAGATCAGATTTGGTGAGGAAATCGATATGGGCCACTTTACCTGCGCTGTGAATGTAGCCTTAGATAGCTCACAATTAGGCATGTGGGGCAGGGTCAGTAGAGTGCAGTCATCTGGGAGTAAGCACACAACGTAGCATAACATGTGTCGACTCCAGCAGGGATGACTAAGCACTAAGACTAGGCTTATAAAGGGGTTATTACATGGGTTCAAACGAGTTTACTAATGCTTGTTAGTTTGCTTCTGGAATTTGCTGGCATTTCCCATGCCACTGACTGCTGCACAACCTAGAGTTTAACAGTTGGAAGGGTGTTCTTTACATTAAATTCGAAACATACACTTTCTTATTATTCTCCCAATCTGGAACTGACCAATAATCCCACCCCCTCATAGCTCCCCCTAGCAACTAGCAATGCAATGCTTCCAACACTTCAAGGGTAAGGACTTAACACATGCCTCAGAGGAAAGCACCGGGTCCTCAGCTCCACCGCATCAGCCAACAGATGCCTGGGCTGGCCAGCATCGCTTAAGAGCGTTGAGAAGAGATGGCACCATCTACCCACCTGGAGAGAGCACAGCCAATTGTGCTCTCCCTGATTTTGGCTGCTGATGGCAAAGTGGCCCCCCCGGCCATAGTGGCAGCTTCTAAAGGGCTTGTTTAGATGTTTCTTCAAAAACACTCTGTGGTGAGGACTATGAGGATCCATGAAGGTCATGTTTGTCCAGGTGTCGCTGATGATAATTACATTGATACATAAACCTTTACTCATTCAGCAGAGCAAGAAACAAGACCACTTAAGACTATTAAGACTAATAAATCATGTCCGGACGAGCCCACGACTCCCAGCAGATGCAAAGCGGCACGTCTCCACCACGTCAGTGTAGCTTTAAAAGGAGAGCAAGCAACCACGCATCCAAATCACAGGGTGTCTGACTTGGCTCCATCACGTAACTGCTTCAGCTGGGAATATGATAACAGCTCTATTTTTCTCCACTTTACGGCACGTCTGAAACTTGACAGCACAAACAGCACATCTTTTTACTGCAACAAAAGGGAGCGAAGAGAACCTTTCCTTCAACCGGTTCTCATGCCTGGTAGAAGGCATGTCATTATAAATATGTTGATAATGGAACTAAAGAAATTGAGGTCATTTGTCAGGCTAAGGTCTGAAAGACCATGAAAACTTTCCAAGGGAACTGTTACTAAAATTGCAAGAAAGGTAAAACAGCAATACTCTAGTTTAACTGCAAAAAACCTTCAGGAAGATTGAGCAACATCCCATATCCAACACCCCATAAAAATGAATGCTTGTGCTAGCATAACGCTAACTGATCCCCATTTGCTGATATCCTGCATCCCATATCCAATACTCCATGCCCCAACAACTCACAACCAACATCCCATACCCAACACCCCATAGCAATGAATGCTTGTGCTAGCATAACGCTAACTGATCCTCATTAGCTGATACCCTACATCCTGCATCCCATATCCAAAACTCCACGCCCCAACAACCCACACCCAACACCCCATAGCAATGAATGCTTGTGCTAGCATCTTGCTAACTGATCTTCATTAGCTGATACCCTACATCCAGCATCCCATATCCAATACTGCACGCCCCCCAAACAACCCACAACCACCATCCCATGCCCAACACCTCCATAGCAGTGAATGCTTGTGCTAGCATAACGCTAACTGATCCTCATTAGTTGATACCCTACATCCAGCATCCCATATCCCAACAACCCACAACCAACATCTCATACCCAACACCTCATCTTTTTTTTTTTAGACCTAAAGCCTGTACAGAAACTGCGACTTGTCATTTTATCGAATAGAATAAAGTGTCCTTTGGAGAAAGGTCACGTTGTCTGAGCAGGTTCCTTAGACCTAAAAGGGCTTAACCGCAATGTTGTGGATATCTAACCTCCCTAAATGTCAATTCTCCGAACATACCATACAGTGGTTGGACTCGTACCTTAGGGGAACAGTGCAAAGTGTATAGGTTAATGGGAAAAAGTCCTCCCTCCGTGCCAACAGCATGGGTATTCCTCAAGGGTCAGTTTTAGGCCCACTGCTGTTTAGCTTGCATACATATTACTGGCCTACCTGAAAGGTATCCTAGCATTGGTTGCCAAGGTTTTCCTCCTTTGTAACTTTATGTAGTTTTTAAAAGTTGCTGTGCTTCCTAAACGCTCCCACTATTCTATAATAATACCACTCACAGCTGATGGTGGAAGGTGGCTCTAGGAGGGAGGACTGTTGTTGTTGCAGCGGTGTCTCTTATTACATACAGAACCATGCTGGAGTTCAATGAACTCTTCAGAACCTCCCATTCTTTCACTAATGTGTGGAAGAAGTGCAGACTGCATGGCTAGGGGCTGGATTTTATACACTTAGGGTGGCAATGGGACTGAATTAAATTTAGTGTTTAAAAGGTGTGTCCCAATACTTTTGTCCATGTAATGTATTTTGACCAGGGGTGTCCAGACATTTGCATGGCACTCTCCACTGTATAGGAGACTTCCTAACAGGCATATTTACTCTTTTTTTTAATTTGACAAATAGTAAAAGGTCCTCGAACCAGTGTGTTTTAGGTGGGGTTTTCCAATTTTATAAGATCAGTAAATGAGGAATTTTAATTTACAGTAGTTTTGAATGTAGTGGGGGATGAAAACAGGACACCAGGGCTCACATACTGCACCGTACTGCAGACCAGTGTGGGCTGAAACATTGATTAAAGTGGAAGTGTCCCTGTTCTGTCAGACGAAAGGCTAAAACACGCTTCAGAAACGCGTCCAGTGTGAATTGGCCTTAAGTTTCAAATCTCAAAACGAGTCCACCCGGACTCACGGCACACCTATGGCAAACCAGCCTGGCATATTGACCCTCTGACGCATGCATTATGAAACACACATGGAAAAAAATGATCATTTACAATGACATAATTAACAGCACCAGTATACACACATATACATAGATTTCATAGCTTAAACATAGCAACTTTACAGGAGGAGGAAAAAACTCTCCTAACTTTCAATGGAGGTCAATGTAAAAAGACTTCATTCCAAGTCATTTCTGAACATTTCCATTGGTCCGTTCATCATGAATGTTGGACAAAATGCACAGAACAACTACCAGGTTCGTTTTTATGTCAACAACCGAAAAATGTCAAAAATGGAGATACAAGGTTTTTGCAGGACAGTGACTAAAATTTGGGGGGAAAGTCTTCTTTGCCAGATTGAGGGTTCCTCAAACCTGTGAAATGTCTTTCAGTGGCCGTGGGGCACCACTGTTATGCCGTCAAGAGGCACTTAGTGGGTCGTTCTCGGTACACCTTCACTACTGCCGCTTCTAGAACGTCCCGCAAAGTTAGCGGTTTCGGAGATGCTACCAGCCTTCGCCCACTGCCACAGTCATATCAGAACCGCTTCTGAACTTAGTAGGATGTTCTAGAGCTGCCAGTTCGCTGACACCCAGTTCTCTAATGTCAGCTGATAGGCACTTGCAATGGGTAATGGGGGGCCATTTAGAGAAAGTGATATGTGCTTTAGCCAGGCATGCTTTAGCTAGGTCAGTACAGGGGCAGGCATCATAACGCTCTTATGAAGCTTTAACAAATACACATAAATGCAGTGGAAACGGCTTGTCACCTTAAGTAACTGTGCAGTATATGAATGAGTAGCCTTTATACGCTTTATAAGGCTTATTAAAGGCCTAATAATAGACTCTGGAATGGTTAGAATGGGCCACTACCCGAGAAATACCTCTGAGACGGCAGCCCTGTGGTCACAAACCGGGCTGCACAGGGAGGTACAAGGTAGGAGTCTCTAATAAAGTGAATGGGAGTGTGTAATATCAGAGCTAATATTTCTTTACTGGGCTGTGCGACAGAATATTGAAGTCTCGGCAGCTTGTCCAGTGGTGCCGTTTGAAGTAAAGTGGGTCGATGTGGCTACGGTACAATAGAACGTATCATTAAAGTGTAAAGGCTGATGGAAATCACTGAAGTAATGGGCACAGTTCAGGTGGTGATGTCAAGCTCGGACCTTTTCATGCAGGCTTTAACATTTAGAAACAGTGAAACAGGTTCTTGGGCGGAAATAAGGGTAGTTCCTATCAAAGGATTCTGTTTCAAGGGCTTCAGCAAATCGGAGGAATGTTGGATCGGACCCTGGTGCTGATCAGGTGTGGCACCTTTGGACCTGTAGGTGCTAGGTTCCTCAAAGCCTCATACCCCATAGATGACTGTTAAATAGTTGAGCAAGCATTACGTTAACCCCGCTTTCTCCACCAGTTGCGATGATCTTACGATGCTTAGAGGCTTTTGGGAAACTGGATCAAGGTAGGTGGGCCTCATTAGGTCGGACTGAGCATTACATGAGGCAGTCCAGCCAAAATCTAGACTCTCTTATTTATTGTTTACACTTTACAATGAGAAAACCTGGTAAGAAAACAATGCTAAGAACACTGTACCAACTGTTAAGCATGGTGGTGGTAGCTTCATGCTCTGGGGCTGTTATGCTGATGGTGGAACTTCTTCAGCAGAATCTCTTCAGAACCGATTGACGATTGTAACTTCGACACAATTGGGTGTTCCAACACCTCAATGGTGGTTGTGGAATGACAAGAGCAGGCTAACAGGCTAAGCTTTTGGAATGGCCTTCCTGGAAAAGTCCTGAAATACATGGACTGCTTGTTGATGGCTACCAAAAGCATCTGGTCAAGGTGCCATTTGCTAAAGGACACTTAACCAAGTATAAGGTGAGCCTGAACTTCCGTCGACGACTGGAATTAGCCCAAAAGGTCACTGGGAATTCCTCCAAATCTCCCAATTACCCACTCCGGCACTGCCTCAGGTACGAGTCAGGAATATCTACAGAACTGGCAGCCACTGATGTTGTATCTGCAAGCAATTCGTTTTGACTGCACGGGTAAGAGCTGCGCTCCGGCTCTTTCGTCCTGAGAGAATTCTGTGTGAAGGCATCAGGTTGGACTGGAGGAGCTGGTCTTGCAGCAGCAGGAAAAGGGCAAAGCCTACTTCCCGCCCCCTCCCCTCCTTTTGCTTTTCCCAGAACTCACTTATTTTTTCCAACTGAAATGAAAATATAATGGCACGTTTGTGAGTGGAGGCCGCCGACGGCTCACGGCTATTCGCTCTGGCAGTGACGGCCTCTTGAGCTTTAAAAGCTCCGGGTCCTAGTCAGATCCATTCCAGGCGCACTCCAGCTGAAATGAAACGTCCACCACTTCAGACAAATGGATCACGACAGAATACAGTCAATTCGAAGGGGCGGGGGTAGGCGCACACACACACACACACACACACACAAGTACATATACACACTCACGCAATGCTCCAAAATATGACTGGGCTCTAAAATATTTCCGCAGCCCTGAACAGGCCCTGACGCGAGGCCTTCATTGCCTTCTCCACCGTTCTCAAAATGCCGAATTTTATTTACCGTATAAGTTGGAGCATGGGATCGGCGAGGTTTTCGATTTTGGGAGGGGGTGGATTGTTGGGGGTGGGGGTATATATATTTATATATATATACCTAGATGGGATTAGGCAGATTATCCTTCAAGCTGGCCGAGCGAGACATGAAAGAGAGTAGGAGAGAGAGCGAGAGAGTGAGCTAGAAACAAAGCCAAGCTTCTGTCCATGTTTCGCATCAGAGAGATCGCGGATCGCAGGTGTACTTCCTAGCCTCTTCATTTCCATCCAAATGATCTGCGCCCAGGCCGGCCCTAAAGCCGTCGCTAAAGCCCATCAAAGCCATGCAGGCACGGCAGAGAGATGGGTGGTGGTGGTGGTGGTGGTGGTGGGAGTCCCAGGACACACGCTATACATCCCCCTTCCAGCCACAAAAACGCCCCCGCCTGCTTGTAATTGCCATTCTGCAGCCGCAGCAGGGAACAGCAGAGGGTGCAAAATGAGCTTTTTTAGTCAGCCAGTGTCACACGAACAGGAAAATCCAACTGATCACATCCAGTTTTGCTCCACTGCGATGTACTGGCGCTTGTCCAGGGGGCAATTCTAACTTGCGTTCAATGATCCCGGGTAGTAGAAAAGAAGATGGAGGCATGTTTTACCATGAGGCTAAATTCCTGACAACTAATGGAAGCTTATGTACACCACTTAGCATGCCACTAACTGCTTGATTGGGGAGACTTGCTTAAGTGGATTCGACACTGTGTGTACCGTTCCAGCAGAGTCAGCTGCCATGACGATTTGGGTATGTTGGAGAAAGCCTTTATGAATGTCCATGTAGGTTTATGTCAGTTGTCACAAAAGGCCTAACCCCATAAGACCCAGCAGGCCATGTGTTTTCACCTAAATAACTACATTACTGTCATAATTGACAATAATTAAGGCCCTAAGATAGAACCCTGTGGGACTCCGTAAGATATGCTAAATCAAACTGTTACAAACAACAACAAAAAAAATTCACAAATGTTTCTGCATTAGGATTAATCACTGAATAATAAACCTAGCCTTTAAAGGTTTACGTAGGTGTCATGTATCCTCAGGAACAAAGGCCTACAGTTACCAAAAATTACTCTAGCTTGTTTCTGGAACATCTCGTCTTGGGAGTCCATCAGCAAGCACACTGGGTCACCATTTCCATTTCCCCTCATACTGTTTTTCCATGTTGGAAACGTTTTGATGAAATCGTCTGCCGTGCTTGTCACCGACAGCACAGAGATTCTCAGGGAAGGAACCAGATTTCGGAGTCCAGAAAATGTCTTTTTAATGATGCTACATCCTCATAGCTCTCCAAGATGTCAAAAGGTCTCTCTCTATTTTCTCGGCAGTTCTGCTTTATGATTTTCCAAAAAGTCCTTGATTTTCTTTTTTTTTCCCTTGCTTGACTCAACTTGGTATGATATTTATTCTTGAGTGATCACATTGTCCTTCAAATATATAAATAAGCTCCCCAGACAAACAATGAGTCACTTTGCGTGTTTAAGGTGGAAGTAACTTCAGGCTCCTGCAGATGGTGCTGCACGAGGAAGGCTGGCCTATAATGCTTGCCGGGTGTATGTCAGTACTCAGACTTTGAGAAGAGTACAGTGCTGTGCAGTGCAGTGAAGATGTTGTTGGATGTGTAGATCGTGGTTCACAAATCAGATGTTAATGATTGTCTAAAAGGAGTGATTGCATTTGGGCGTGGCCAAAACCCATGGTGTGAAGGAAGTAGCTAAATCTGCAAGTGTATGGAAGCATATGATCACATGGGTCTACCAGCAGTGGCAGAAAATTCTCGTCAGAATTGTGGCCAAAGGTAAAAACGATGGACAGGATGGATGCTGGTGGGTTTCACGGCTCGTGAATGAAAATCACTTCACTTCCAGGCTTCTGAAGGTCAACTCAGGTCCTTCACCATAAGTTTCTGAGAGAATCTAACACAGGAAATTGCATTTTCATGCACAATCTTATCCTAACCCATGAATGTAGCTGAAGAGACACATCATTTTCACATTTTTCCTATAAGCACATGGCATCTGCTTGTGCGGATTTGGCAAAACAGCGCCACCAGTGGATGGGAGGTGTAGTGCAAGTCGTAAAATCACTTTTAGCTGTAGGAATTTTATAGGACCATGTTGCTGTAACTGTATAAGCAAGTCTGCTTAACAGCTAGCAAGCAGATTACCAGTGTACCTAATAGTTAGCTAATTACCTGTTAGCTAAATCATCCATGTTACTGCAGGGCCAAGCTAAAGAAGCAAACAGTCTTGACTGCTCCAGACTTTTGAAGAGAGGAAGTGTGTAAATTTTCACTGAGCTACACCTTAAATAGCATGGACATCGGGGAAGAGACGGAAGGGATTATGGAGCTATTAACATCAGTCTGGATGTAATGCGGGTCATGGTCTATAAGCCTAGCACGACGGGATTCGGTTCATTTGAATGCTGATGAAGACTGGTAAAGGCCGGTGTTAACAGCAATGGCTCGAGAGGGAAGCCTGATGGGGAGCCAGGGTCTCTAGTTTTCTAAACTATGCTGAACGTTAAAGGTAAATACTCTGCTTTATGAACTGGAAAAAATGGGACATCGAAAAGACATCAGATGCTAACGTAGCTAACGTGAAACATCCGGCTCAAGCCCAGCTTTTGCTAATAGGCTAATGGCCTAAGCTGGTCTTTGATGGTCAAGGTGGTTGAAAAGCTGCTCATCCAGGCGAAGACATACCCTATGCTGGTAAGCTAGCTGGTTAACCAGTTTTTGACCATTGCATAGTCTATGTACACTGGATTTTGGTCCTGCTATGGTCATGCTGGTTGAACAGCTTGGCGATGATGGTTGGTAATCATCCTGATCATGCTTTGGGACATATTGGGAAGCTGGGGATGATGAAACGGGGTGGTGATCATCCTCCAGCATCCCGAACACATCCCAAAAGCATGACCAGTGACCAATATGATGAATATGCAATCAAATCCTTCCAGCAGTGCTCCTCCAAAATCATGTAGAAAGCCTTCTTCCCTGGATCGTAGACACAGTTACTCCAACAGACACTGAATGAGCAGGTGTCCCATTACTTTTGTCACACACAGTTCTAACCTGCTGTTCCAGAAACCAGGCCTATATAACGGCCTACAGTCTAACCGTAGCCAAGGAACTACCGCACACACAGCCAGACACAGATGCCGTCCCAGACAGAGGGCTTCTGTGTGTGTGTGCTTTAGAGTGTGTGTACAGCAACTTGATTCCGAGCAATCTGAGCGGCCTTTGCTCGCTGTGCCAATGCCCTGTAGCACTACAGAGCAGCGAACATACACACACACACACACACACACACACACACACACTTACCGCAGCTCTAAATAATGAGCCTCATTTCTCGTTCAGCTGCGAGTTTGCTTTAACAAAGCACCATTCTTGCATAATTTACAGGCCACATTAAAAACAGTCGAGGAGAGAGAGAGCACAGCGAGAGAGTGTGAGAGAGTGTGAAACAAACATTTCTTGCATTTTTAATAATATTTTATGATTATTTTTCTTTGGCCGCAAGTTACAGTGCGCTTTGAAAGAACGGGAGCCAGGGCCGGAGCGATCCCAAGCGAACAGGAACAGGGAACGGCAGTTTTAGCTGAACTGGCCCATTAACAGTGTTAAACCAGTGGCAGTCATTACTGCTGTTTAATGTAATGTTCTATATTAATACTGTAACTGCGCTCTGAGTGAGCTTACACGCTCACTTTGGGGGGGCAGGGGGGTCAACAAGAATGAAAATGTGAGGTGGTGAAAATGTGGTAGCTGGTTCTACACTCTAGTTCCATGAATGGCCACTAGGGGGCCTGAGGAAAAGACTGAGGACCAATCTCTATGGAAGTTCATGTCGGAAGTCTTTCTGAATTATGCCCCTGATAGCAATGCTAACAGTTTCTACTAGTGGCCCCCGTACCCCTTATTATATTAATATATGTCATCTTGTGGCCAGGACTTTTTTTTTAAATAAACAAGATATAACTAAGATTCACTAAGTTACATGAATTTTAGGCTGAAATTACTCATTTAATTTAACGCTATACTCCTGCCTCAGTTTCTTGACTACTTAACAGACCTAGCTAATTCACGTGAAACTAATGAATTATTCATTTCAATATAGACGATTTAATAAATCATTCAACATCAATATCCACATTAGCACTTGTTGTTTAGCTAATTCATGCTAATCATCTCACGCCCCCCGATAGAGCTTGAGATCAACTTTTGCCATTAGTTGGTTTTGGGCGGTCTAAGCTGGTCTTCCGATGGTCAAGGTGGTTGAAAAAGATGGGCATCCCAGCAAAAACACACCCTATGCTGGTACGCTAGCTTGTTAACCAGCTCTTGACCAGCTTGGTGATGCTGCTCATGCTAGTTGACCAGCTTGGTCCAGCTTGATCTAACTGGTTCTATAGCTTGGTCAGTTTGGTCACCATACCCTATGCTGATCAACCAGTTTAACCAGCTTGTCCAGCAGGGCCTTAAGCGTCAACTTTAGCCTGGCAGACTATGTGTAAATACAGCTAGCTAGGTTAGCTAGGCAAGCTAACTTAACTCGCTAAGTGATCAGCTAGCTACCTAAGCCGATTTCCGCCGCCTGGCTACGTCTACAGTACATAAGCTACGCTAACTGTGGCCAATTCGGGAAGGTCAAGGGCCTTCAAGGGTTCATCTTCCAGCTTCCAGTTTAAGCTCTGGTTGCGGAGAACGTGGTGCAGTGTCTGTGGAGCTGAGATGCAGCCACCTGAGTTTCTTCACCTGCTCAGATGCAACTGTGGGAATCTGTGTGCAGCACACACACATGCAGTTCAACAGAAAGCAGGGCTTCACTGGTCTTTTGGCAGAGAAAGAGAGGGGGGTGGGCGAGAGACCTTGGCTCTTTGAGAGGTTTTGTTTATCCCCAGGTGAGGCTGTGCTGCTGCAGATGAAGAGATGGGCTGGAAAAGAGGTTTAAAGACACTACCCACACCATCCTGCCGCCCCCATTGATTCTCATTCTCTCTCTTTCTCTCTCTCTCTCTACCTTCTCTTTCGCCTCACTCTCTTTTCCAAACACCACACACACACATACACACTGATCTGGGCTTTGGAAACCCCCTACCTTGTCCACATTTGGCTCTATATGAGGTCCACCTACCTTCTAATCGCATATTATGGTGTATTTTGCCTGGGTCTAGGTCTCTTCATTGAGTAAATGTGGCATGAGTGTTGTTGCTAGACTAGTAGTTCATGCTCTTGGTGGGCTCTTGGTGCTCTTGGTGGTGTCTGTTACAGCCCACCTTAAGCTCACATGGGTCCCGTCTAGGCCACGGTGGGCCTGGTGGCATCCATGTGTGCAAGACTAACATATCATCAGTGTAGGTGAGTGTGGGTAGGGTGTTGCTCCATATATTTGCTCCATAGAAAGGACAACCGCTGAACCCGCCGACAAAGGTTATGGCTGCCCAAAGCTTATTGATGCTTATGGAAGTCCCACCCACCTCACAGGTCCTACAGGACCTAAAGGACTTGGACCTAAAGGATCTGCTGTGAACATCTTGAGGCCAGATACCACAGAACGCCTTCAGAGGTCTGGTGGAGTTCATGCCTCGACGTATCAGGTGGAACGAGGGGGACCTGCACAATATCAAGCTACTTTGAGAACCCAGGGCCTAGAGGATGGTGTACGTCAACAGATGGAGCCGCAAGCTAGGGCTAGTAGCAAGGTCTTGGGGTCAGGCGGTCAGGAGAGTGGCAGTATGTACACACGGAGAGCACGTTCTTGGCGCTTCTCACCTTGCATTACACACCTAGCTTTGAGCTTTCTCAGTTCCTCTTCACGCTCGTCTTGTGAGCTCGTCAGTTTTAGCTTGGTTACCGTGACGCAGGAAAAGTGCCAGAATCCTTTTTTTTTTTTTTACACTTGCGAAAAGTTGCCGAAAGTGAGGCTTGATTGATTCAAGCTCTGCTGCGTTTTATGTTTTTAATCACAGGCTCTTTTACCTCCGTCTTCCCCTCGCTCCGAGCCATGCAGGTTGAATCTCCAACCTGTTACGAATGAAAAGGGGAAAGAAAAAAAAGAAAAAAACGCTTCGAATTTGGACGCCTTTCACACAGAGCGGCGGATGGTGTTTTTCTTTTTTCTCTTCTGCTGCAATTAAGACGTTCCAGATTTGAGCGCTCATTTGAATAGTTCTCGGCAAGACAAACATATCAGGGCTTCCCTGATTGCGGCCAACAGTGTGTTTATTTATTCATGGACGTAAATAAATACGAAAAGTGAAAGTAGGCAAGCTTATTTACCCACGTCTAACTGTCTTCAAATGCTGCTAGAAGAACTGCTCATTCAGGTTAATTGGTGGGTGTGGGTGTGGGTGTCACTACATTCGACCTAAACCCAGTGGACATGGTTCGAGACCAAGTTGGACCAAGGAGTGGAGGAAAATCAGCCGACAAGTGTCCACCACCTCTGGGAACTCCTTCGAGACTATTGGAAGACCATTCCAGGGGACCACCTCATGAAGCTAACTGAGAGAATGCCAATATGCCCAAACCTTTGACTGGCACGGTATCTTCTACAGCCCGTGTTGAGCCATACTGGTCCATACTGCCCATTCCTCATTGAATATACACTCTCCAAAGTGAAGTATGGGGGTGGCAGTGTCGTTCCCTGATTGGGAGTGTTGGAGTGGGAGATACTACAAGACAACTGGTCTTCTTGAGCCCCTGCTGGGCCCCAGGCCTCAGATTGGCCTGGGCTTACACCACTGGCCCACACCACACTGAGCAGGATTCTGTTCTAACAACCAGGGCCAAACATCTCCCTCTATTTTAACCCAAGTCTGTTTCTCACAAAGCAAAAGAGTCATGGCCCAGTTCTAGCCCACACCTACTGCTGTCATCTGGCCCACGTTCAGTCCGGAAATGGGTCCGTAAAACAGCGAGATGGGCCGGTTTTGGCCTAAAATAGAAACACTGTACAAACATTTTACCTGGTATCTTGGATTCTATAGTTCTATATATAAGCCCAAATGCCATGGCAGTCCTCGAATGTATCAGGCTGGAACGACTGGGCCAGCTCTGGCCCACAATACACTTGTCAATGTCTCAGATTGACAGAGCCAAGCAGCAGCAGAGCTGACAGGGATCCGTCTCCTTTAAAATCCCCCCAGCCCCAGAGGAATGTCTTGTAATTCTCCAATTAGCGTGGAAGCGAGAGGGGGACAACAGCTACTTGGCAAATTAAAACAAGCAGAGGTCGTTAGCTGGGATGAGATGTGGCATCCGCAGGCACTGTACGTGGTGGAGGTGCTTCTTAAAGAGGGTCTGCTCTTTATCTGCAGTGAATTTAAATCTCTGCAGCTCTGGGAAGGATATTTCCAGAGATTCTGAAGGACTTGTCAGCAATGCTGGCAACTGTATGAGTCTAGATATTCCTTTAAGCTGTACTCGGGATGGATTATGAATGAACTAATGTATTTTTGAGGTACAGCAAACCTCAAAGGATGCTTGTTTGGTGCCCTGCAGGTTGGTTGGATGCTTGTGGGCTTTAATTGGCACTCCTGTTCAGCCACTTCTGTGTTGCCTTGGTCTTATGCTTGTACCATCTATTCCTTAGGTTTAACAAGCGCCCCAAAACATGATGCTACCACCACCATGTTTAACTGCTAGAATGGCGCTTGAAATAGAATGAGGCAGTGGTACATTTGTGCCTCGATTTTGAACGAATAAGGTACAGCAAATCTCAAAGGACGCTTGTTTGGTGCCCTACAGGTGCCCTAATTTTGAATAGTGCCTCAAATTTGACCGTCCTGTTCAGATACTCCAAAGTTGCTTTGGCCTTGTGCTTGGGATCACTGTCCTGCTGCTGCCACCGCCATGCTTCACTGCTAGAATTGGCCTAAAATCTCATTTTTTCTGTCTTCCCAGAAAACCTTATGTTAGCAGTGTGTTTCTTACTCCAGCAGTGGCTATGATTGAGCAATCCTCCCATACAGCCTTTTGTATTTGTATTCAGAGCTCTATCAGTGGCTGGTGCTGGTTACTCCAGGCTCAGCCACTGAACTCTGTAGCTCCTCCAAAGTGATTGTTGACCTTTCGGTTGGATCCCTCACAAGTCCCCCATGCAGTGTTCCTGGGATATTGAAAAACTCGGATATTGCTTTGTAGACCTTTTCATTTTGGTGTCTGTCTAAGGGCGTGTTCACATCCCCTTTGGGGAAGGGTCATGGCAGCCGGGACCCTGTAGGCCCAAGTGGTGACATAATTGTCCCTTTTAAGCTCTTAGCCTTCATGCCCGCTGAACCGGTGGCTCTTTTACGCACCATCTGGGGCTCGTTTCCCTGTTCGGCCCCAGGTGAGTGGCGTGGGGGGGTGCACGTGGTCCTGTGGGACCGGCTGAGGTTGTAGCCTGAGGTTTTGCCTCAGTAAGTCGTGGGAGCCAGATAATTTGTGGGAACGAGATCCGAAGTTGTGGCCATGACTTAATTATCTGGTTCCCACGACTTACTAAGGCAAAAACTAAGTCATGGCTGCGAGACTCTGAGGAGGTTGGAGAGTCATGGGCCATGAGCCCCCACATGGACCATGTGCACCGCCCTTATGCCACTCATCTGGGGCCATTATCTTGGGCTACTAGCTGGGAAAATGCCACTTACCTTCATACAAAACCACCTACAAAACTTCTCGAATTCTAAAACTCTTGCCTCTTTGATTCACCCGACCCAAGCAGAAGCATTTCAAAAGCTGACTAAACCTCCTCTTCGCCTGGAGAGACATGATTTCATTTGATCATTCAGAGGGCTGCCCCCCCCTTCCCCTCACTTTCACAGTCATTCTACCTTCGCTCTTTATTTAGCGCCAAATATGTTCTGTCTTTTTCATGCGCTCTGCAGTCAGCCGTGGCCTACTTCCGTCATGCCGGCACCACGCCGAGCGCACGATTCATTCGGGCACTTCTCTCCATACTGCCAAAACAACTCCGTCCCCTAGCCACTCACGCCATCGATCACTCCTTTTCTGCCCCTGACCTTTTCGGAAGCCGCCGCGTCACCCCGACGCCTAAACCGCAGACGTCAGATGCAATGAAGTCCGCTCCCCCCGCCCCACCCCACCCCCCACCTCCCGTTTGTTCATTATTACATAAGCTTGTTCTCACAGTCTGTCTCCTCCGTGCCGGCCAGCATGGGCTCACCTGTCAGCTCGGACCGTGAAGACAGACGGAGAAGAGCAAAGTCCTGCCTCATGCGGGATGACTGTAGCTATGATGACTAATCTCACTTCACAAACACGAAATACATGTGCGCTGTAACCGGCCGCTTTATCAGAAACCCCTACCTTAGAGAATGTCGCTGTGGTCCGTTTCTGACATTGACCGGGTTGTTGCTATGATCCAGGCACTAGCCCAGTGGCTAAAAAAGTACCTTGACTACACGCCATAACCCCTCAAAATGACCCCACAACCCATCATACACTGAACACTAGACATCCACACTGGTTGCAGTGGGTTCTCTTGAGCTGTGGAGTCGACGCTAGCGCTACAATCCCATCCGAAGAAACACATCAAAGAAAAGGAAAGAAAACACTTGAGATGTGGGTCGGTTATGAGGCTCTCTGGCCGATGGGGTTGGAATGCTCTTAGCCAGAGAAAACTTTATTACCCAAGGCTTCAATCTAGCCTGGGGGGGGGGGGGTGTGTTGTTGTGTCTGTCCTTTTTTTTCTTTTCTCTGAGTCTCTTTTCATCGGCCTTTTCCTTCGTCGGTCATTCCTGCTCCTTCTGTTTTTATCGCTCAAACAAACAGATCTTCTTTATTTAAAGCCGGTTTAGGTTTTCAGTTAATTCAGCTTTACATCACCTGATGCTTTTTACTGTACTGACACCAGTTTCTGTACTTTAGCCTGGCTAGCTCTTACTGTGAGCTGTTGAGGAAACTACCTCCACCATGTTTGGAAGGTGTAGTTTAGCCTGGCTAGCTCTCACTGTAAGTGAGCCAGTGAGTGAGATCACAAGGCATTTCTAATAAAGTGGCCAGTAAGTGGATTTAGAAGGTGCGGGTTTCTAATAAAGTGGCCAGTGAGTGGAATCACAAGGTAGGGGTTTCTGATAAAGTGGCCAGAAAGTAGAAGCAGAAGGTAGGGGTTTCTAATAAAGTGGCCAGTGAGTGGAAGCACAAGGTAGGGGTTTCTAATAAAGTGGCCAGTGAGTGGAATCACAAGGTAGGGGGTTCTAATAAAGTGGCCAGTGAGTGGAATCACAAGGTAAGGGTTTCTGATAAAGTGGACAGAAAGTAGAAGCAGAAGGTAGGGGTTTCTAATAAAGTGGCCAGTGAGTGGAAGCAGAAGGTAGGGGTTTCTAATAAAGTGGTCAGTGAGTGAAAGCACAAGGTAGTAGGTGTTTCTAATAAAGTGGCCAGTGAGTGGAATCACAAGGTAAGGGGTTTCTGATAAAGTGGCCAGAAAGAAGAAGCAGAAGGTAGGGGTTTCTAATAAAGTGGCCAGTGAGTGGAAGCACAAGGTAGGGGTTTCTAATAAAGTGGCCAGAAAGTAGAAGCAGAAGGTAGGGGTTTCTAATAAAGTGGCCAGTGAGTGAAAGCACAAGGTAAGGGGTTTCTGATAAAGTGGCCAGAAAGAAGAAGCAGAAGGTAGGGGTTTCTAATAAAGTGGCCAGTGAGTGAAAGCACAAGTTAGGGGTTTCTAATAAAGTGGTCAGTGAGTGGAAGCACAAGGTAGGGGGTTCTAATAAAGTGGTCAGTGAGTGAAATCACAAGGTAGGGGTTTCTAATAAAGTGGCCAGTGAGTGGAAGTTTGTGGTAGGTGTTTCTAATAAAGTGGCCAGTGAGTGGAAGTTTGTGGTAGGTGTTTCTAATAAAGTGGCCACTCAAGGTTCTGCAGGTATCCGCCCATCACCCGTATTGACTTTTGGTCCACTGTCCGTCTCGGGGGATAGGGGTTAGGTGGATATTTTTTTAGCCTGTTAGACTGTCTCCTGGTTTCCTGACCGCCTGAAAGCGAGCGTTTCAAACCCGTGTGAAGGGCCAAGTGGGACAGTGGACAGCAGGAATACCAATAAGTCCAGCCCTGGAGCGAGCAAGCAAGGAAGGAAGGTCTGAAAACATCCAGACATACAGAGATTTTGGGGGTTGTTTTTGTTTTTGCTTTCGGGGAAAATGAACAGCGCTATAATGAAGGTGCTCTGCTCTGATGATTTCTTAAAGAATACATGGCTGTCGTCCAGAACTTTAAATATCACAGCTCTCAGCTCTGCGGCGAGAACCACGCGCTTCTTTTACATGACATCTCCGATGAAATGTGTGGTCTAGAAACAGCGGGGCGCTGAGCGGTGAATAATTACAGCCCTGTGTAACAGAACAGCTGGAAAACAGTGAAGAACCGGGAGCAGATCTGAGCTCATCTTCATCTTCTCCTCCATTTACGCCGTGTCCCATCACTGTTTTTGTGGGGTTGTGGCTTATTAGCTTGTTAAATGCCTGCATGTGCTTCCACTTACTGGCCACTTTATTAGAAACACCTACTATGAACTTCTACTCACTGGCCACTTTATTAGAAACACCTACTATGAACTTCTACTCACTGGCCACTTTATTAGAAACACCTACGACCTTGTGCTTCTAACCACTGGCCACTTTATTATTAAAAACACCTACTACCTTATGCGTTCCCTCACTGGCCACTTTATTAGAAACATCTACTACTTTGTGCTTCCACTTACTGGCCACTTTATTAGAAACACCTACCTTGTGCTTCTACTCACTGGCCACTTTATTAGAAACCACTACCTTGTGCTCCCACTCACTGGCCACTTTATTAGAAACCTTTACCTCGTGCTTCCACTCACTGGCCACTTTATTAGAAACACCTACCTTGTGCTTCCACTCACTGGACACTTTATTAGAAACACCTACGACCTTGTGCTTCTAACCACTGGCCACTTTATTAGAAACCACTACCTTATGCATTCACTCACTGGCCACTTTATTAGAAACCTTTACCTTGTGCTTCCACTCACTGGACACTTTATTAGAAACCTTTACCTTTTGCTTTATAACCTACTTCATCTACAAGTGGACTAACTAGGTAAGAGTGGACAGTCTAACAGAGTGGACAGTCTAATAGAGAGGGGACTGTGAGTGGACAGACACAGTGTTTAAACACTCCAGCAGCACTGCTGCGTCGGATCCACTCGTACCACCAGCTCAACACACACTGCTAACACACTCACCACCACCACATCAGTCAGTGTCACTGCAGTGCTGATAATGACATGACCTCTGTGGTGGTCAGTCCTGTGGAGTCCTGACCACTGAACAGAGTGAACGCTAAACTGTCACCAAGCCTTGAGATGAAGCCATAGGCTGTGAATGTAGACAAGTTGCTGAGCGGGTCGCTAATCTACTGTTTTCGGACCTTCTCTCATATTTGCATGACATCCACGGTGAGACTCGCACTCGGTTTCACTCGCCGCAGTTTTCAGTATCTTATACTGCAACATTAGCCAAATTAGCAGTTTCCACTGTAAATAGCTTAACACGGAGGACTGGGGGACATTGTTGTAATTGCCTGGGCCTTGCGTGAATAGACATTAACCCCGTAGTAATTGGCAATTAATCTAGGGTTGATGTACGTAATTGCCAAAGCTTCATGCACAGAGGCGAAAGAGCAGCGTGCCTGACCACCCCCTCCCCCCAGCGGGCAAAAATACAGCCATCTAATCCGCTTGCAAGGCGGAGGAACGCCAACATATAGGCCGGGAAACAAGACTGAAGCCAAAGAGAGAAGAAAAGGAGGGGCGGAGGGGCGGAGAGACGGGAATAAGACTTATTCTGCAGAATTCCGTTCAGTGGAGGACTGGAAATGGGGATAATGAACAGATCAACCACGGGGAATGGGTAGGGGTTTCTAATAAAGTGGCCAGTAAGTGAAAGAACAAGGTGGGTGTTTCTAATAAAGTGGCCACTGAGGCGAAGAACAAGGTGGTGTTTTTTTATAAAGTGGCCATTGAGTGGAAGAACAAGGTGGGTGTTTCTAATAAAGTGGCCACTGAGGCGAGAACCACAAAATATTTTCTAATAAAGTGGCCAGTGAATTAAAGCTCAAGATGTTAGGTGTTTCTAATAAAGTGGCCAGTGATTGGAAGCTCAATCTAAATGTTTCTAATAACATGGCCAGTGAATCAAAGCACAAGGTCGACGTTTCTAATAAAGTGGCCAGTGAATCAAAGCTCAAGGTACTAGGTGTTTCTAATAAAGTGGCCATTGAGTGGAAGAACAAGGTGGGTGTTTCTAATAAAGTGTCCAGTAAGCGAAACCACAAAATAGTTTCTAATAAAATGGCCAGTGAATCAAAGCACAAGGTACTAGGTGTTTCTAATAAAGTGGCCAGTAAATCAACGCTTGAGGTAGGCATTTCTAGTAAAGTGGCCAGTGAGTGGAAGAACAAGGTGGGTGTTTCTAATAAAGTGTCCAGTAAGCGAAACCACAAAATAGTTTCTAATAAAATGGCCAGTGAATCAAAGCACAAGGTACTAGGTGTTTCTAATAAAGTGGCCAGTAAATCAACGCTTGAGGTAGGCATTTCTAGTAAAGTGGCCAGTGAGTGGAAGAACAAGGTGGGTGTTTCTAATAAAGTGTCCACTAAGCACAATCACAAAATAGTTTCTAATAGAGTGGCCAGTGAGTGGAAGCTTAATGTAGTAGGTGTTTCTAATGTAAGTGTTTCCAATAAAGTGGCCAGTAAGAGGTCGAGACTCATTGGAATAAATATGAAAATGCTACTGTGGGTAGAAGCACGTAGTCTACCCTGAAACGTATAAGATACGAGATTCTCAAGCATATTTGTTTTTATCATTTCGGAACGAAAGCAGACTCCCTCGAGACCGAAGCCACCGCAATTAATGGAGCAATTATCACCCTCCGACCTCGCCGCTCCAGTGCGAATGGAGGATGCGCTGTGCGCTAGCTTTGTCATGCAGTGATTTTCCCGCTAATGTTTGTTTAATCAATATGGCAGGCTCTGATCTCGGTGCTCACTTTGCCGGATTTAGCAGGTCTTTTCTGGCAGGCTTGCGCGACGCCGGGCGCGCCCGTGCCAAGCCATCCAATCTGGCCCCAATGAAATTCTAATCATCCAATGAAATCTAATCATCATGCAGTTATTCTGGCTAACTCCATTTACACATCAAATCTGAGCGCTGATGAAAAATGTCATTAAAGCCTTCAGAACGGCGTCCGGTTTTCATTGTTTCACCCCATTCTCCTCGCTAATGAAGTCAAGGCAAGAGCAAAGTTGATTCCCTCAGCAGAAAATGCATATTAATAAAGGGGAGGGGGGATGAGGGAAGAAGAAGAAGAATTGATTTGATTGTGGAAAGCCTGTGCGGCTAAAACGACGAGCTAGGCTAGGCTATCCCTACTGGTATTGGACAGAGAGTGGACGATATGGCCAAAATAGGACATCATGATACTTGCAGATGCTTTTTATGATTCTGTTCACACTGGAACAGATGAAATATCCCAGCGAAAAGGTGCCACATTTAAAACAGGAGGTGAAAATCGGACTGGGACTAGGCCGATGTGACGCTAAGCTTCTGTCAGCACGTTTTTAGGAGTGAAATTCCATGTATTTTTGTTAGATTCTCCGCAATTAATACATTTTATGTGAAAAACTTTAAGCTTTAACGTCAACTTTGGTGGTCTCCCTCCACCCATCCTCAACCTCTTCTATAGAGGGACCACAGAGAGCATCCTTGAGGAGAGCCTGGTTTGGGACCTGCACAACCTCTGATCTCAAGACCCACCAACGCATTGTGAGGACAGCTGAGAGGATCAGCGGAGTCTCTCTCCCCTCCGTCATGGACATTTACACCGCCCGCTGCATCCGCAAAGCAACCAGCATTGTGGATGACTCCACCCACCCTTCACACAGACTGTTCTCCCTTCTGCCATCAGGAAGAAGGTACTGCAGCATCCGGTCCAACACGACCAGACTCTGCAACAGCTTCTTCCCACAGGCCATCAGACTTCTCAACTCCAGAGACTGTACCGTATTGAGTGTGTAATTATCGGACATAATTATGCTCACTATTTTATGTTATTGTTAGCCAGCATGCTAATCACTATAAGGGCTCCTGGGCTCAGGATAAGCTAGCTTAAACCACCTCACTGCTGCTAAGTGTGTACAGTTATGTCCTAAAACTAAAAGTATATGGGGTGGTATGTACTATGGTGAGTTTATATTGTGCTTTCATGTTTATGGTAGCCCTTTTAGCCAGCCTGCTAACTGTTAAGTTAGCTCCAAGCTAATTGCCTGCTCTTGGTCATCTTCACATGTTTCCATTGCAACCTCAGTTATGAATTTGGACAGAAACTGGACAGATATTTCTCCAGATTCACCCAGAATGTTTTTGGACACTCTAAACATGGTTCAAGGGTTCTTAGGTGAAGCTAACCATCTAAATGCTTGAGTGGTTTCTTGCTTGGTTTAAGGATTTTTCGGATTGGGGGATAAATTATGTATGAATTTTTGAGATTTTCTTGTGTGTTTTTATTTAAATATACATTTTTTTAGAGCTTGGATATGCCTACATTGACCTGGACAGATTATGATCTAACCCCCGCTATGCTTGTGGACACCACTTCTTTATGGAAAAGTGTTATTATGCTCAGCAAATGACTTTTTCACTGTCATTTTTTAATTACCTACGTTGTGTGCACAATCTCACCCATTTTATTATATTATCTCCCTCTTCTGGGCTCGGTGGCTGGTTTTCTCGTAACGTCGGCTTGCTTTATTATTCTTCGCACAGTTTAATCAGCGTTGAAATGATTGCTTTGTTTGCTGTGTAGTGAATTGTTTAAAACACATGTACACTAAATTTAGAGGCGAAAAAAATATAAAAACCCTTTCCTAGGGAGTCCCTGGTGTACCGATATTTTGGTAGTTCTAACACTGCAATGGTTTTGCGCTCTGTCCAGGGGTTTTTTCTGCACTGTGCCCAGTAATTCCAGGTATGTTCCAGACTAACTATAACTTTGACCAATAGGAAAAGAAGTTGGATGGATGGATGGTAATCCTAGCATCTCCCATATTGGCAATCCTGTGTTTACAGACTGGTCTCAAAAGGAATTTGTTCCATATCAAGTCAAGTCAAGTGGGTTTTATTGTCATTTCAACTATATACAGAGTACACAGTGAAACGAAACAACGTTCCTCCAGGACCATGGTGCAACATAGACACAGTGCATACAGAACACAAGTGCAACACAGTACCAGTGCAGACAGACAACACAACATAATACAGACAAAGAATAATAAATAATTAGGGGTAGTGTGCAAATTATGCAGTGTGCAATAAATATTGAGTCCAGTGAGGTAGTAAAGTTATTAGTGCAAGATGCTTCCCAAATTGTCTGGGTTCAGTCTCTGGAGTTGAGGAGTCTGATGACCTGTGGGAAGAAGCTATTGCAGAGTCTGGTCGTGTTGGACCGGATGCTGCGGTACCTTCTTCCTGATGGCAGGAGGGAGAACAGTCTGTGTGAAGGGAGGGTGGAGTCATCCACCAATGGTTGCTTTGCGGATGCAGCGGGCAGTATAAATGTCCATGACGAAGGGGAGAGATGATCCTCTCAGCTGACCTCACAATATGTGACTAAAAGAGAATTGTAGAACTCGTATAATGTGTACGAAATGTAGTTCTACCGTCGTACATATACACAAATCACTGACAGAACCAAGGCAAGCAAAATCCAACAACTTGAACAGAGAAATTAGCAAAGCTAATCTTATTACCTCCACCTCAACCTAAATCTAAACTTAAGGCAATACAGCTAAACCTATTTCTAACCTTGACCTAACCTAAACTTAACCCAACCTTTACAACAACCATAACCTCAAGTTAACCCAACCGTAACCCTGAACGTAACCATAGTAGAATGTCAAATTCTAACCATTTCATTTTGAGGCTGGGTTGTGTGTATTTAGCTTAACAGCGCCTCCTGTGGACAGGAGCTCCTTGTAAATTATAATATATGTCCGAAATATCTCAAATCATCGTGGAAATGTTACGAATTTCTTGGGATGCACTTTAGTCATATATGTACGAATTTGATAAGATCTTGTCAGTGTTTATTACCCCAGAGCATGGATGTTCCTGCATTGACTACCTTGGCTGACTGCGATCGGACCCTCCGCTATGCACTACAGCCTTGGCTTCTGGTCAGTCACTGATTAACTACACAATGCTTGTGGACACCACTTTTTATCGGTGAATTTAGCTGCACTGAGGTACGCCAACTGAAACAGATGTTCAGTTGCTCCGACACAGCTTGTGTGATCTCTATAGGAAAGCATTTCCGGGAGAACAGGATGCTCTGAAGCAGCTGTGTAGGAGCCTATGGCCACAATGCCTAAAGCCGAGTGTCAGCTAAAGGGGTATGAAGCCCCCAAGCATTAGAACTGGAGTGATGGAGCTCCATCCAGTACCTCTGGAATTTACTTGGAATTTTGTTTGTGATCCAGATGAAGAACATCTGCTGCACCCGAACTCACTAATGATAGAATTGTGTCTGAATGCAATTAATACTACACTGCAGTGTTCTTTTCAGCGCACTAAGATGTTTCTTGTACTTGTCATCATTTCACTGACGTCATATCTCAAAGCTGTTAGGCTGACTGTTCCCCCTATTCAATGGATTTCAGTGGAAGCATATCTCCTTTTTGGCACCTTTTTAAGCTTGGACCAGTCCTCGACTACACGTGGATGTGAATCACTATCAAGGCTGCCAAACTAACAACTGCCTAGACAACAATGATTGGAGTTTGGCACAGGGAACCGATGTGACCATCCTTCATTATGGCTTGGCTGTGTTTTCCACAGACATAGATTGCTGTGGAAATGTCAGAGATGTTTATTGCTTTAGTGTATTTACTTTCCAGTCCATTTGGTTAATTTCCAAAAGCTTCAACAACTACAGATAATCGAACCACAGCTATTGTGAAGCTGAGGAAAGTGGGAAAACCATTGCATTGGGCAGAGCCACTGGTGTGCTAACAACCAAACGACAAACAACAGCATTTCGCAAAGAAATGAGAGAAGAAACAATGCTGACAACCTCCACAAGGCAAATTGTGCATGAATTTCACCTCCTGAAGAAGAGACAGAATGGACCCCCCCCCTCCATCGGTTGCCAGGATGCTTAGAAACAAAATATGAATGTTTTATTTGCAAGACTTACTGTTCCAGTACTTTTGTTACCACCAAAGATGGCCTACCAATCTATGTAAGATCCCCTAGGTGTCCAATTGGGTTGAGATCCACTAGGTCGAAATGCTGTAGGTGTCTAACTGGGCTGAGATCCCATAGGATTTAGATTCCATAGGTTTTGTTTGCTAAGCAACCCCCCCCCCCCCCCCCCCCAGGTTTTGTCCTTGTCCAATGTGATGTCCATGGGTTGCCAGGTTATTGCAGGGATGCTTGGGAACCCCCTTTATGAAAGTTTTATTTGCAAGACTTACTGTTCCAGTACTTTTGCTACCACCAAAGCTGGTCTACCACCACATCAATCTATGTAAGATCCCTGGGCTGTCCAGTTGGGTTGAGATTCCCTAGGTGTCCAATTGGGTTGAGATCCCCTAGGTGTCCTATTGAGTCTAAATACTATAGGTGTCTAACTGGGCTGAGATCCCTAAAGTGTTCCACTGGGCTGAGATCCCATGGGATTTAGATTCCATAGGTTTTGTTTGTTAAGCAAACCCTTAGGTCTTAGTGATGTTCAGGGGTTGCCAGGTTATTGCAGGGATGCTTGGGAACCCCCTTTATGAAAGTTTTATTTGCAAGACTTACTGTTCCAGTACGTTTGCTACCACCAGAGCTGCCATTACCTTTTATCTCAGAATCATCTTTTAATCTCCAACCTTGGATTAAAGCCTTGAATTCATTTCAAATATCTTGGGTTCCGCTGAATTTCACTTATGTTTACAGTAAGCCTCTGCAAAGCATCTACAGTTGACTCTTCAAATAAAGTGGTTCTGGTGGCATTAGCTACAGTTAAACATCAGTAAGCTACATGGGACAATCAAAGTAAAGTGTGTCTGAATGACAAATGGGGGGATGTGATGAAGTTGATGAGCACTGGAGCGGTCTGTTTGATCGTAACGTATTGCTCTACAGTCTGTGCAGTGCAACTGTAGCTATTGAATATTGTGAAATAGCCACCCAGGGAAATTAATGGGATATTACAGCCAAGGGACAGTGAGAGGCCTCCAGAATAATGAATCCAGGGGAGCTCGATACAGCCTTTGGCCAAAACATGGCTGGTAGTTCGCTTATACACACACACGGCCTCACGATTGAAGTTTGTTGGTCTGTAGGCTGCTAGGTGACAGTGCTTCCTGTTTACAGCCTTGGAAGGTGGGGTGCTGGAAGGAAAGAGCGGCAGCTGCACTGGTCCTCGGGGCTCCGACAGACACAGCACTGTCAGACACACACCCACACCCTCAATGGCAGGCAAGAAATTCTCTTTTTCTCTCAAGCAAACACCTCACCATTTTCCGTGTTCTCGCTGTCTACAAGTCTCTCGGTTTCCCATTTTGACCTCCTTGCTTTATCTGAAATCTAGGACTTATACTTCAGTGTAATGGATTTTAATGTTTTCCCATCTGTTTCTCTTATACAGCTCTGCTAATAGTTACCCACCAAAGCAACTCATGCACAACATCAGGGCCAAAGCTAGCTCTGCAGTAGCCCGTAAAAGTGAACAGTGTTATTTGGTTAGGAAACACTTGCCTAATTGGGCAGAGATCCCCTAGGTGTCCAATTGGGTTGAAATACTATAGGTGTCCAACTGGGCTGAGATCCCCCAAGTATCCAACTGGTCTGAGATCCCTAAGGTGTCCAATTGGGTTGAAATACTAGAGGTTTCCAATTGAGTTGAAATTCCTGAGGTGTCCAGTTGGGTTAAGATCCCTGAGGTGTCCAACTGAGCTGAGATGCCCTAGGTGTCCAATTGGGTGGAATGACTATAGGCTTCCAATTGAGTCAAAATACTATAGGTGTCCAATTGGGTTGAATTACTATAGGTTTCCAGTTGAGTTGAAATTCCTGAGGTGTCTAGTTAGGTGAAGATCCCTGAGATGTCCAATTGGGTTGAATTACTATAGGTTTCCAATTAAGTCCAAATACTACAGGTGTCTAACTGGGCTGAGATCCCCCAAGGATCCAACTGGTCTGAGATCCCTTAGGTGTCCAATTGGGTTGAAATACTAGAGGTTTCCAATTGAGTTGAAATTCCTGAGGTGTCCAGTTGGGTTAAGATCTCTGAGATGTCCAATTGAGTTGAATTACTATAGGTTTCCAATTGAGTTGAAATTCCTGAGGTGTCCAGTTGGGTTAAGATCCCTGAGGTGTCCAATTGGGTTGAGATTCCTGAGGTGTCCAATTGGGTGGAATTACTATAGGTTTCCAATTGAGTCAAAATACTATAGGTGTGCAATTGGGTTGAGAGTCCTGAGGTGTCTAGTTAGGTGAACATCCCTGAGATGTCCAATTGGGTTGAATTACTATAGGTTTTTCAATTAAGTCCAAATACTACAGGTGTCTAACTGGGCTGAGATCCCCCAAGTGTTCCAGTGGACTGAGATCCCATAGAATTTAGATTCCATAGGTTTTGTTTGTTAAGGTTCATTTAACATAGGTGTCTAACTGGTTTGAGATCCCAAAGATATCCAAATGGGGTAATGCTCTATATGTGTCCAATTAGGTCAAGACATCACTGGATCATCTTTTTCATTTGTCTATAGCCAACCAAACATTCTAACTTCACAATGTCCATCTCCAAAACCTATGCTTTTACCCATACATTTTTTTCTTCTCTCCATGCTCAACTGTTCTGCATTTTGTCATTTGTTTTATACCCATTAGTTCTCGCTATCTGCTTCCCCTACTTTTCCCTCTATCCCCTCCTCAAATCTCACCCCTGCTTCTTTCTTTTTCTCCCTGACAGCTCTTGAAACCAAAGTAACTCTTGCATATACATTTCCTTTGAATAGAAGACAGTCTGTGGGTGGTTTTTGGACATACATCAGGTGGTTTTGTGAATAATTCGTGTGGATCCAAAGAAAGAGCTAGAGGCAAATGCTAAACAGCTCTGCAGGTGATGCTTTTCAAAGCAGACAGTTTGAGTTTGGAGAGGCTAAAGGAAGGGTGATTGCAGCTCCTCTCATGCAACTCATGAGCCTGAAGCCTTGGATTTTGGTGGTAGAAACAGGTCCTCTAAGCACAACTCATCAGCCATCCACTGTTACTATTGGATAGGAGATGCACTCCATTCAGGACACTGGCACTGGAGTTCAGTAATGGGCATTGTTCTGGAAAATGGGACAGGACGGCCTTCTCGCAACAAAAATATGGTGACAATATGTTATTTCTTTTGTTTTGCTGCACTGTAATTCCATATTTTAATAGATCAAGACATTTGCTTCTAACTTTCCATTTATTTCAATGTCAAAACCTGACAAGGACAGTTTTGCAGATGGACGCCTAGCTGATAAAAGAGGTCAACAGAGGAGTTTTCAGACTGGTTAGAGTTGACAGACAGGTCCCATCTAGGCCCCATGTACAGTGTACAACCCAGATGGGGCACATCATTGACACTGGTGGGACCCTGGCAGGCATCCATATGTGGGACCAACATGAAACCCATGGACATTTACTTTTACATTTAAGGCATTTAGCAGACGCTCTTCTCCAGAGCGAGTTACAAAAGTCCTTTGCTATTTACCCAAGAAGAACCTCAGCTAGTTTAAATAGACTAAATTCATATCCTCAAATCTTAGACTCTACTAAACACAAGTCAGTATAGAGACCATAGTACTCTACTCTTCGCCCAAGTCCTCTCAGAAGAGGAGGGTCTTCAGTCTGGGTTTGAGGACAGTGAGTGTTGGACTCTGCTGTTTGGACACCCAGGGGAAGTTCGTTCCACCACTTCGGTGTAGGACAGAAAAAAGTCTGGACGATGTCTTCCGTGGATCTTAAAGGATGGCGGGTCGAGCCGAGCCGTATTTGAAGCTGGAAGGGCTCTTGGTGCAGATCGGCTTTTGACCATCGTCATAAAGTACGGAGGGGCTGGCTGGTCCAGTCTTGGCTTTGTAGACCAGAGTCAAGGTTTTGAATTTGAAGAGAACGCAGCAGTGGAGTAACATGGCTGAATTTAGGAACGTTGAAGACGACCCGACCCGTGCTGCTGCGTTCTGGATGAGTTGCAGGGGTCTGATGGTGCGCAGAGGGAGACCAGCCAGAAGAGAGCTGCAGTGGTCAAGTCTTGAAGTGACAAGAGACTGAACGAGCACCTGGGCGACTCTCTGCAGAGGAAGGGTGGAATTCTCTGGATGTTGTGCAGGAGAAATCTGCATGAGCGAGTTACGTTTGCAACATGACTTGAGAACGATAACTGATCATCCATGACTACACCAGGGCTTCCAGCTTCTGTAGAAGGAGTGACCAGTGAGTTCTCAAAGAAGATGACAAAACTTTCTGGTTCCCAGTTTTTTGGCTGCGTTCTCTCTTCACCGGCTTCCTGTAGCTGCTGCCCTCATCAGATTCAACCTCCTGACTCTGGTCTACAAAGCCAAGACTGGACCAGCCAGCCCCTCCATACTTGATGGCGATGGTCAAAAGCCGATCTGCACCGAGAGCCCTTCCAGCTTCAAGTACGGCTCGGCTCGACCCGCCATCCTTTAAGATCCACGGAAGACGAGCGAAGTGGAGGAACGAGTTTCCCTGGGTGTCCGAACAGCAGAGTCCAACGCTTGCTGTCTTCAAACCCAGACTGAAGACCCTCCTCTTCTGAGAGTACTTGGGCAGATAGTAGAACAGTCCAGGCTGGTGGAGGTGGTGGTGTAATGGCGTAGGGGGTGTTTTCCTGGCACACCTTAAGTCTGTTAATACCAATCAGGAATTGCTTGAATGCCACACCTACTACTTAGTACTTCATGGCCACAATTTACCCATGGACAAGAAACTCAAGGGACTCTTATTAACATCTTGAGGTACATTTGAGGCTGTTTTGAGAGCAAAAGGAAGCCCTATCTAGTTTTATTTGTATAGCCTTGCTAATAAATTGCTCTGTGAGTAGTTTTTTTACTGCATTTTTTAGGCCTTTACAAACTAAGCTTGATTAATTAGTGTAAATTTTAATAAATTAATTCAAAGCATGTAAAACTGACAATATCTTGCCCATGAATGGACTTCAACATCCAATTAAATATATATAATTCTTTCAGACAGCATTAGTTCACTCCACCAGTCACGGTTCTCAGTTGTGATGCCATGGTGACAACCAAGACGATGGACTAGTTGTGCCCAACTCTGAATACTTTGCATTTTTGTGTCATGATTAGTGTTTTAATGACTTAATTGACCAATTAGCAGTTATTTTATGTTAATGAACACTGTTTAAAACAAGCCATTCCGTGTCATGTCTGGGAAATTGTTTTTTTTTGTAGGCGTGAAGCTGATTTAATTAAGCTCGTACATATAGCTGTGCTGTTTTTCCAAACATGTCCCAATGCTAAGCGTTTCAAAGGGATCATTAAATGCAATTACCATGCTTACGGTATCAAAAATGTAAGCATTTTCAGCGTAATTGCATTGACAGAAGTTTACTGTTAGCAGTTTTCTGCCGGCAACTGTGCTGCCAAACCTTGTTTCCAAAAACTGAGTGGGTTGAATTTGAATTCGGTCCAAAAGTGATAGAACAAAGTATTTTATTTGAATTAATAATTTTTTATCGTGCTGTGTCTGAGTGTTATGATGACTCATTGCTTGCATTCAGAGTTCTACTTAAGGACAGAATGATTTTGATGTCTGTTAAACAGTCTCTGGTAATGATTTAACTCCCCAAACCCCCAGAATCCCGAGCTTTGGTGTTGCTGAAGTATTTTAATTGGCGTTAGTTGATCAACATGTAACTCAAGTTCGCCTCAGACTCAAGTAGTACTGTCACAGCGAAGTAAACAGTACATGATGTAAAGTTAAGTTTTAGCCTTTTAGCCTTGCTTAGCTTCGATTTGCAAATCGAAGCTAAGCAAGGCTAAAAGCTAACTAGCTACAATCTCTTTAGCACAAGAACATCTGTGTACTTCACTCTGAGACTAAATAACAGGGTGGTAAACATTGGTGGTAAACATATTGCGCCGAAGCGTTTTTCACACAAATTACACCGAACGTTAAGCTAAGCTAACTATGTGTGTACAGTGTGCCTGCACTGATTGCTAACGGAAAGAAGGCTGCTCCTGCAGACGTGACCTGATAAGACTAGCCTAGCATCGGTAGAGCGTTGTGTTAAAGCTTGGACAATGCGACCTGATGAGTCATGGGATTCAAATGTTGGACCGTACGTTGGACGTACAGTACCAATGCAGCTTGACGGAAAACGTGAAAACGTGGCTCCAGCCACCTCCTGATGACCATCGTTGAGATGAGCTGTGTCAAACAAGAACCTGACAAATACGTGCACCTTTACCTTTTTACCTTATCAGAGAAGCCCCAAAAACCAACATGAGACGATCACCATGACAGGAGACAATCCTGTCCAATCCTGGAGAGCTAACCTCGCCTAACCTCAGCCTACTACACCTAAACCTACACCTAAACCTAGTCCCAACCTTTTTCTCTGTGTTTAGTGTAATCCAACCCAGTATGAATATGCAGTGTGTGTGTGTGTGTGTGTGTGTGTGTGTGTGTGTGTAGTTTATCTGACAGTATGTTCGGTGTTGACCTGAATCCAGTATGAATCTGCAGTGTGTGTGTGTGTGTGTGTGTGTGTGTGTGTGTGTAGTTTTTACAATCTGACCATACGTATTATGAGCCGGTATGATTCTGCAGTGTGTGTGTGTGTGTGTGTGTGTGTGTGTGTGTGTGTGTGTGTGTGTGTGGTTTTGACAGTCTGACAGTTACACTTTGTGTGTTGACCTAAATCCAGTGTAAATCTGCAGTGTGTGTGTGTGTGTGTGTGTGTGTGTGTGTGTGTGTAGTTTATCTGGCAGTATGTTCGCTGATGACCTAAATCCAGTGTGAATCTGTAGTGTGTGTGTGTGTGTGTGTGTGTGTGTGTGGTTTTGACAGTCTGACCGTACGTATTATGAGCCGGTATGAATCTTTACAGTGTGACTGTATTAATTACAGGCTGATTGAATCCAGTATGAATCTATTTGTTGTTGCTAATTGATATTAATTAATGTGTCACAGTAAATAATCACCGTTAATGAGTTCATTGATTCATGTCATTAAATACTTGTTTGTTTGTTTGTTCTTGTGATTTCTTTCACTGATTGGCTAGCCCCTCTCCAGGCGTCCTGTCCAGTCGCTGACCTCCAGGCTGGTTGTTTTTATAACCAGTATGAATCTGCTGGAGGTTCAGAGGGAAACCCGTGCAGCAGGACCGAACACGGGGGATGAGTCATAAACCTCATGAACGTGTGTGTGTGTGTGTGTGTGTGTGTGTGTGTGTGTGTGTGTGCGCGCTGGTATGCATGGCTGGCTTTAGAGAAACTCCACGCGCGTGCCTCATCAGCTGAATTGAATACGACACTTCATTTAAACATGTTTAGAAACCTGCCCCCTTCCTCTCGCGCTCAACACCCCCTCCCAACGCTCGCGCTCCAGTGGTTAAACTCGAGGACGTGGTGAAAAGAAAGCCAGACATAAAGGAATGATGGCTTATTATTAGAGCGCGGGCCAGTCACACACACACAGAATGAATGGGTTGAGTGTGTATGCGGATTAATCTGGGCTAATTCTGCTTAATTGAATTCCTAATTACTGTGGAACAATCTGCAGAACCCAGAAACGGTTGATGCTCTGTGATAAGTCTGTAATTAGAACATCATCATAATTCTGTTCATTAAAACTTCTCCATCTCCACAGATCAGCAAGCAGCACTTTCACCAGTTCCCCTCCCCATACACCCAACTTCACTACAACACCTGTTCTAGACTCAACTACAGAACCCAAACTGTGACCCAAAACCAGAGAGAGAGGGAGGGGGGGGTAGTGAGAGAGAGAGAGAGAGAGAGAGAGAGAGAGAGGTGAGAGAGAGACAGAGACAGAGAGAGCGACAGACAGAGTAGAGAGAGAAAGAGAGAGAGAGACAGAGAAAGAGACAGACAGAGGAGAGAGAGAGAGAAGAGATGTGGTGAGAGAGAGGTGGTGAGAGAGAGGTGGAGAGAGGTGTTGAGAGACAGAGAGAGAGAGAAAGGAAAGGGGGGAGCGAGATAGAGAGGTGGAGAGAGAGGGGGCGAGAGAGAGAGAGAGAGAGAGAGAGAGAGACTGTTTAGGTTGTGTTAACCGTTAGAAGTTGTAGAAGCAGTTTCATACAGAACAACACTCTCCCAACGATACACTTGTAATCCAGTATGAATTGGATTCACAGTTTGTAGTATTTCTAGATTGTCAGCAGTTGTGGTGGAATTATAATCCAGTATGAATCAGATCTGCAGTGTGTGTAGTTTTACAGTCTGGTAGCACTAATTGAGGAGATATTGTGATCCAGTATGAATCTCAGCGATATGAGGACATAGTGTTTACAGTGCAGTGAATGGTCTTCAGTAATTGACTGGACCCAGAGGTCCCTCGGCAACAGCGGCCCTGTTTCGGCGCACCCCACGCTAATGGAAAAACAAACCCCGCTAACAGACGTGGCCGCGCTGCTGCCGCAGGTATCGATCGCGGCCTGTAGTTTAACGCCGGGCTCTGACCTTTTAATCCAGGCTGTCTTCGGAGATGTGGGGAAACCAACTGACTCGAAGAAGGGGAACGTGCGGGATGGGCTGCGGTACAGCTTGTGCTGTGTAGCGTCAGTCAATGTCACAGCAGACGGGTAGAAGACCATGAAGCGTGGCCCTGGGGTGAGTGAGCGACGCTCACCTGGGTGCCCCAGAGACTTTAATGAATAGTCAGTCATCACTTCCCCTTCAAGTCCCGTCAGCCTGTATAATTAGATTCATGACTATCAATTCCCGCGTGAACTCCTCAGCACTTCCTAAGAAGATGTAATCCTGCCTTCTGCTCACACTAAGAGGAACCGTGAGTCTTGGTTCCTCTCAGTTCGGCGTTCTCCCTCCCTCATGCTCTTAAAGGAACCCAGGCTCAACAGGAGAAACTCCATCATTGGTTCCACCTTTATTTTAAACCTCATGGAGATTTTTTGTAGTCTGACAGTAATAAATGTACAGTGATTATAAACCAGTATGAATTTGCAGTGTGTGTGGATTTTGTAATCTAACAGAAATAATCGTGAGTATAATCCAGTATGAATCTAAAATGTGTGTATTTTTTATAATCTGATAGCAGTAACTGTGGAGTAATTGTTGTCCAGTATGAATCTGAAATGTGTGTAGTTTTTAATAATCTAACAACAGTAACTGTGTAATGATTATAATCTAGTATGAATTGAACCTGCGGTGTATGTGATTTTTGTAGTCTTACAGTAATAATTGTACAGTGATTATAATCCAGTATGAATCTGAAATGTGTGTAGTTTTTAATAATCTAACAGCAGTAACTGTGTAATGATTATAATCCAGTATGAATCTGCAGTGTGTGCAGTGTGTGTAGTATAATTCAATAGCACTAATTGTGATTATAAACCAGTATGAATTTGTGAGGTGTGTGGATTTTATAGTCCACTATGAATTTTCTTCAGTATGTCCAGTATGAGTTTTTATAATCTGATAACAGTAACAGTAGAGTGATTATAATCCAGCATAAATTGAATATGCAGAGTGTGCGATTTTTGTAGTCTTACAGTAATAATTGTACAGTGATTATAATCCAGTATGAATCTGAAATGTATGTAGTTTTTAATAATCTAACAGCAGTAACTGTGTAATGATTATAATCCAGTATGAATTTGCAGTGTGTGTAGTGTGTGTACTATAATTCAATAGCAGTAACTGTGGAGTGATTGTAATCCAGTATGAATCAAATCTGCGGTGTATGTAATTTTTTGTAGTCTGACAGTAATAAATGTACAGTGATTATAAACCAGTATGAATTTGCAGTATGTGTGGACTTTGTAATCTAACAGAAATAATCGTGAGTATAATCCAGTATGAATCTAAAATGTGTGTAGTTTTTATAATCTGATAGCAGTAACTGTGGAGTGATTGTGGCCCAGTATGAATTTGCAGTGTGTATACACTAGTGTGTAGTGTGTGTACTATAATTCAATAGCAGTTATTATGGAGTGATTATATTCCAGTATGAATCTTATTTGCAGTATGTGTACATTTTGTAGTCTGACAGTAATAGTGGAGTGATTATAAACCAGTATGAATACTCCTCATCACTTCCAGTGGGATGTTCCGGGCCAGCACAGGCGTCTGCTGGGGAAGGTGGGGAGCTGCGCTTTTCCTCCGAGGCTAGGCTAGGCTAGGCTACCTAGCAATGCTGCATCAGCAGCAGGTGGGAAAGAGGCAGTGGCTGGTTTTACATGTGCTGGTCTTCACCCTCCTAGTGTTTGGGGCATTGCTAGGGATAGGGGGAGGTCAAATGAACGGGGTCGGCCTTTTTAGGCCTGCAGGGTTAACCTGGGAAACCCACTGAGCAGCGACCAGTGGAAAGGAAAGAAACATGGAAGCTCAGAATTGTGGGTAACTGAAGTTGACGCTTGACCTGCACAGGCTAACGAGCCTTCAGTGCTTTAAAGATCTCTTCATCGATGGAGCCGCTTTGCCAGTTTTGCCGTGGTAAGCACTTCATTCTAGTGGATCAGACTTGTTCAGATACTTCCTTGTACTCGTACGCTTCTGTCTCCCTCCTGAGGCCTCATCTGAAGCTGTATTTTCATCACGGGGTGTTCTGACAGGGCACACATCTTTCAAATATGATCAGTTTGATTGAAACACCAGGCCTGAGGAGTAGGCCTCTCGAAGGACTGGTGGCTAAGATGCTAAGAAAAGGCTCAAGGCTAAAAAAAAACCGTATCCACATTAATCAGCAAAGTCTACCCAAGTAAAGTAAGGCTAGCAGTCAGCCTTCATTATACTGATTATACTACTTTTTTGGGGGGAGATTCCTGAAGCCAGGGCTGCCTTAGTGCTAGCTCGACTTTTGAAAAATGGGTCAAATATTGAATTTTGAAGCAATTGTCTGTCAAACGTCTTCAAACAGTAGCCTGAAATGCCACAACACACACAAAAAAAAGGAAATCTGTAGTGAAATTACTGGCAATTGTTTTTTAAAAAACCAACAAAATTGACTAATTTTTAATTGTAAATTAAAATAAAAAAAAACAATACTTTTTTTTTATTTCACAGATTTCTCCCAGATTACTTCAAACAAATGACAAAACGAAAATTTCCGCAGCAAAATAGCTTTATTTTTATAGCTTTTTCGAAATTATTATGATCAATCACTTTCAGTAGAGTTCAAACAGTTGTTTGTATGTGTACATAAGAGAAGGTAGCCCAGGAGAAACGACAACGCCTTGATGGTGAGCATCAGTGACGGGAGGACACGCCCAATATGCAATTAGATGGTGCCAGGAGCCAATGGGAAAAATGCAAGTATTGCTCTGAGGTGGTATTGCAAAAACAAACCCTACAGGTCAGTGTATATTAGTGAAGAGAGCAACACATCCGGGTACTTTGCCCTTGCGTAATGCCCCACCCCTTTTTGGGTGAAAACAGTCGCTTTAATTTAATTGGCAGTAAATACAAATTTGACAAAAAAAAATCTACTTTTAAAATTTAAATTTTACTAAATTACCATAAATATTTTTATAATAATAATTTTATTATAGTATTTTTTTTGCTTTCTTAAAGTTTTTGATTCATTTAAAATTACAATCAATATTTAATTAAATAAAGGTTGATGTTCATAATAATAATTTAAGCTTTTTACTTTCTACTTCTAATGTAAATCCTAAAAATTATATTAATATTTATTCTTTTTTTTTTTCTTTTACTTAATTTAACTTTCATTAAATCAAACATAATGCATAGTCGTACAAATCCACAGTGTAGATCTCCAGGTTCCAACATTCAGCATTCAGTTAGTTACACCTCCGGCAGCACCCAATCAGTGATGATCGCTTATCTAAAGGTATCCAAAGGTCTCGCCATCATTCCCCACCTTTCAGCTCTGACACCATTGCACCTCCACCTCCTCCAGCCTGGACTGCTCACACAAGGCAGGTTGGGTCCATGGAGTCACGCCATTGGCGCCAAATTCTTGGCCTACTCGTCAGACCAAGCTACGTCTCTCCAGTCTTCAGCTCCAGTCCTGCAGCTGCAGCCTCAGCCTTCTGGCCTTGGCGGACAGAAGTGCTGGTGTAGCTCTGTATCCTCTGCTTATTGGAGCGACTGTAGCCTTTCTGTCAGCTCTGTCAACCAGTCTGACCATCATTCTCGGTTGACCCTTTCTTCTAAACATGACAGAACTGCAGATAGGACACCGGATGTGGGGCCCTGGTGTTCCAGCTTTGCTCAAGTGAGCTTGTTTCCTGGTGTTCCCCTTCAGGTGAGAAAGTGAAGCAAGGCCGAGAGAGAGTAAGTGAACGCAGGGGACAGAGCCGTGGTGGCGCAGTGTGTCTCGCTGTTGCATCACCGGCCATTGCCTCCCTTCGCCTCAAGTGAGAAGAGCACATCTGTCCAAATCAGGGAGGCAGACTCTGGGAATGATTGTTACGCTATTAAAAGACCATGATGCCAAGCGCTGACAATGGCTGGGCTTTAGCGAGGCCTTTAGTCTTGGTGCTTGCGGCGCTCCGGCACCACCTCCCAGTTGCTGGTGATGGAGGTGGTGAGCACAGCCGTTTTCTGTGAATCAGATGAGGGCTAATAGAGGGCAGCGTCCTGTTGCTCGCACAAGGGTCTTAGCTGCAGACAAGCACAATTCCAGACAAACCCTGACGTACCGGAACAGGACAGTGCATTTTCCTGGATTGGCGGCGATTAGCTCAGCTGTGGAATCCAAACTTTTCAATAATTATTGAAAGTTAATTCCATCCTGGACGGCGGGGACGTCCCATTCGGAGTCCAGGTGTGATTTAGCCGATTGCTTTTGGCTAACTCAACCTTTTGAACCCTAGTTTTATTATGAATGACTTTGGTAAGCATTTAGCATATTTTGTGGGGTCCCACAGGGTTCTATTTTAGGGTCTATAAAACTGTCCACCATGTCCACCATGCTCCATTTAGCTTCCTCATAGGTGTCCCATAATAACAGATAACAGCCAGCTCACATCAAACGATAAGATTTAGCCCATGCAGGGGCCTGTATGGGAAGCCCGACCCAGAACCCTCTATGTTCTATGTTGGCCCTACATTTGGATGCCCACTAGGGTCAGTGATGGGACCAAGAGGACTTAACAAGGGCTCCATCTGGGTTGTACACTGCATATGGAGGGTGTAGATGTGAGGATAAAGGTGGGCTGTAACCATTAGGGCCCATTTGGGAAGCCCAACTGGGTCCCAGGAACGATGTATGCACAAAAAGCCCACTCAGAGCCCATGCCCACCTGGAACCTACCTAGCCATAGAGGGGTTCAGCGGTCTAATGCGCTTCCACTGTGGCCATGCCGCTTTGCCATCAGCAGCCGGAGTCAGAGAGGGCACAATTGGCCGTGCTCTCTCTCCTTGGATGGGTGGATGATGCTCGTTCCCTCTCAACACTCTTGAAGCCAGTTCTAAAAGAGGTGGTGGCTGGCTTCAGGTGTATCGGAGGAGACGTAGGTTAGGTCCTGACCCTCCTAGTGCGGGGAGCATTGCCAGCGCTAAGAGCTACGAACCGATGGGTGGATCGCTCGCCTGCCAGCATCTCCTGGGACGTCAATAGACGCACTGTCCTTTGATAGGATGCGGCCTTTGAATTGGGACACGCCTCTCGAGCGCAGAAGTGTAATTACAGTGTAGTTACAGTATAATTAGGTAAATACGTAGGTATTATTACAGTCAGTAGCTTGGAAAGCTGCCTGCTGGCTGTACGGCCTCGCTGCATCGTTCATTTCCGGCCTCCGTGTCCGCTGGCTTGTTGGTCGTCTCAGTAATGGCTGGGAAAGAGTAGTGTGTGTGTGTGTGTGTGTGTGTGTGTGTGTGTGTGTGTGTGTTTTGGGAGTAGGAGGTGTTGGAGGATGTGCTATGAGGCAGATTGGTTTTACTCCCCACTCCCTCCCTGTTTGAGCAGCTACGCGCTGCTAAGCACAGTGGGTAAAAAGTCAGCTTTCTCTCTTTTCCCATCCCTCTGTCTCTCTCTCTCTCTCTCTCTCTCTCTCTCTCTCTCTCTCTCTCTTTCTAAGCACCCCGTCCACTGACAGCCCTTGTCACCTCCTGTGGAGGCGCACATATATTTTTGGATTTCTGGAAGGCGCGGATTGATCCAGGCTTCCCATTCCAGCAGTAAGGAGTTGAACTACATTAATATTGAAGATCTGCTGTAAACGTACGTGTGTGTGTGTGTGTGTGTGTGTTATCTTCAGGTTGCATGTTAGAGGTTTTGGGTGGAAGTGTGAACCCCCTGAAACGGTGCTGCGCAGCGATGCCTCTGCGACTCCACCTCTGTACCGGCTTTTATTTTGCAACTTGTAGCGTGAGGCTGACTAGAAAAAGTCAGCTGAATGGTTTCTAAGATTCTAAGGTTGCTAATGGTTGCAATGGTGTTTCCTGATGGTTGCTGGGGAGTAGTTCTACTTTCTAGGCCATTGCTATGTGATAACAATGTTAAGTGGTTGCTGTGGTATTCTGTGTGGTTGGTTGCAAGGTTGTTGCTTTGATATTCCTAGCATTTACTAGGGTGTTTCTAGTGGTTGCTGGGTTGCTGCAAAGTGGTCCTGCCTTCTAGGCCATTGCTACGTGATAACAATGTTAAGTGGTTGCTATGGTATCTCATGTGGTTGCATGGTTGTTACTATGAAGTTGCTTTGGCAATCTTAGTGGTTGCTAGGTTGTTGTTATGGAGTTCTCATGGGATTTCCCATTTTCTAGGTGGTTGAGAGAATATACAGGGTGGTTGCTGAGGTATGGCTAAGTGGATGCAATGGTATTCTAGGTGGTTGAGAGAATATACAGGGTGGTTGCTAAGGTATTGCTAAGTGGATGCAATGGTATTCTAGGTGGTTAAGAGAATATACAGGGTGGTTGCTGAGGTATGGCTAAGTGGATGCAATGGTATTCTAGGTGGTTGAGAGAATATACAGGGTGGTTGCTGAGGTATGGCTAAGTGGATGCAATGGTATTCTAGGTGGTTGAGAGAATATACAGGGTGGTTGCTGAGGTATGGCTAAGTGGATGCAATGGTATTCTAGGTGGTTGAGAGAATATACAGGGTGGTTGCTGAGGTATGGCTAAGTGGATGCAATGGTATTCTAGGTGGTTGAGAGAATATACAGGGTGGTTGCTGAGGTATGGCTAAGTGGATGCAATGGTATTCTAGGTGGTTGAGAGAATATACAGGGTGGTTGCTGAGGTATGGCTAAGTGGATGCAATGGTATTCTAGGTGGTTGAGAGAATATACAGGGTGGTTGCTGAGGTATGGCTAAGTGGATGCAATGGTATTCTAGGTGGTTGAGAGAATATACAGGGTGGTTGCTGAGGTATTGCAATAAAATAAAATTGTAATAAAATTTCTGAGCATTTATGTTGTCTCTGATTGACATCCCATAGTCAAAAAGGAATGTTTGTGGGATCTGCAGATAACTTCCCACCCTTGGTAATTGACTACGGGATATGCTACGGCTGCTGCAAACAGAGATTAGGCTGAACAACGATGGAGTATTCCTTTTACCAGAGCTTCCCTTTGCACAAGAACAGCAGCTTGAGGAATAGCTAATGTGTAAATTCTCTTGGCAAGCTCAATGGGAGGACCATTGACCCAGCGTCCACTGGAATCCTACATTTGCATAAGCCAGTGTGACTGCCCCTGCCTGGGGTCCTTTGGAGATAAACCGGGTAGTCTGAGTTCACACACCATTGAATTTCATGGCAAGCTTAACTCACTACTTTGTTTTTAGGGCCTACTCTCGAACACTTCCAGCCAAGATGAAGAGCTAGAGGATGGCTAACACAAACTCCCCAGCACTGCCTACTGCCCTGCAAACGCAATGCCTAGTGTTTCAGAGGGCAACGAGGGACCAGCATCCCACAGGCCACCACGGTGCTGTTAAGACCCCTGGAGGACAACAGCTTCCTTAGCACTGGCCAGTTACCTGGGGGGACAACGACAGCGTCCAGCTCCTTAGTGCTGTAAAAAAAAGTCCTGGAGGGCAACAATAGACTAGTGCCCAGCATCCCAGCATTGACTGTTGAACTGGGGGGGGGGGGGGGGGGCAATGCCTAGTGTCACAGTGGGCAGTCCAAAGAATCCCCGAGGTAATGGCTAGTGTCCCAAAGGGCAATGACAGACCAGCATTCAACTCCCTAGAGTGGTTGGGGTAGCACCATCAGTTCCAGTACCCTAGTGACCTGGAGGGCAACAACAGACCAGCATCCAGGCAGCAAAAGGCCAGTGTTCAGTACCTTAGCACTGCCTAGTGACCTGGAGGGCAACAACAGACCAGTGCCCAGCTCCCTACTGGCGATTAATGCCTCAGAAGACACCAGCAGGCCAGCATCTAACTCCCCAGTAATTTCTGGAACCCTGGACTGGCCAGTGATATGTCAATTCCAAGACATATTTCTAGACCACCGTCCAGCTCCCTAGTGCAGTTAAGAGCCCTGGATGGCACCATCAGGCCAGCGGCCAACTCCCTAGCACTGGCAAGGACAACAGCAGGTCAGTGGCCGGTACCCTGGCACTACCTAGTGGCCTGGATTGTATTGAGAGACCAGCATCTAGCCAGCTCCTTACTGATCTAAAAAGCCCTGGAGGGCAACAACAGGCCAGTGCCCAGTACCCTTCTCCTGAGCACTGTCAAGATGGCCAGTGACCTAGAGGGCAACAATATAGACCATTGTCTGGCTTAGTGGCCCTGCGAGCACCAACAGGCCAGCCCCCAACTCCCTACCACTCTCAAGAGGCCAGTAGCCTGTCACTGCCTAATGCCTAGTGGGGGGCAACAACAGACCATTGTCCAGCCTCCCCCTGAGAGCACCAGCAGGCCAGCAACTGACTACCTAGCCATGTCAAGAACCCTGGAGGGGACAACAGCATCAACAGACCAGCATCCAGCTTCCGACTGCCACTGAGTGCCCTGGTGGCAAGAGCAGGGCAGCACTGTCAAGAGCCTCGATGGACGACAACAGGTCCGTGTCTAGCACCCTAGTGCCGCCTATTGACCTGAAGTGCAATGTCTAATGTGTGGACAAGAGCACCACCTAGTGTCCTGGAGGACAATCATCTGGAGGACTCAATGCCTCAGAGGCCATCAGCAGTCCAGCACTCCCCAGCACTGCCGAGAGCTCTGCAGCTCTCAGAATCAAATTTGAATCTGAGCTAGATTATTTGGATGTATTTAAGAAATATGCAAATGTATATTGAATAAGACTACGTCTAATTTGCATATCTTAATTGCAATACCTGTTGTTCACCCTGTTCACCTGTAGTGTCTTGCTTGAAATGGGGATTTAATCAGAACTCCTCCACCCCTGCAGTGGACTAATGACTGTCACTCAGCCGCACTGCAGATGACAGCAGACCCCGAGGTAGAGACCCTTAACTCACCCTGTGTGCTAACACACACAGACAAACACACATACATCTAGCTGGCTCAGTGTGTTAATTGCCACCCTGTTTGCTCAGACAAGCCTGCTTGTCCCTCTGGTGTGAGGGGTCAGTAGGTCTGAGTTTGCTGTGTCTTCATAACCACACACACACACACACACACCTAACCTTAATCTCAGCAACCAAAAGATCAGCTTTGGCCTCTTTTTTTCCCCATGAAAGCTGCCGTTTGTTTTGGGACTACAGCAGCCATATGTCTCCACTACATCAAAATGTTGGTGTTTTCATCATCCTGGTGGGGATTTGTGTCCCCACAAAGTGCTGAATACACACACACACACACACACACTTACAAGTATGCCATGTCCTGAACGTCTCTTACAGCATATGGGTGATTAAAAGTGGAAGATAAGGCACAGAGCACATAAGCGACATCATAACGAGGGATGAGTGGAGTAACTGAATACATTTGAAGGGATTATGCGGGAATTGGAAAATGAAGTGTCTTTAATCCGTTATCGGCACAAGAAGGGAAAAGCCGTCCGACCGCAGGATTACGGTCATGTGTTTGTATGGAAGCGAGACACCTTCTACTCAGAGAAAGAAAAAGGCGAAAAAGGGGGTGGACAACATTGATTGATTACACGCTCACTGTCCACTTTATTATCCGCATTATCCTACTGGACCTTGTTGAGTGTTTTTACAGCATGGTCATGAGGCTTTCACTGCCAGAGTGACTTTACATCCTGGCAAGGGGGGGTTCTAAGTCATTGGAGCAACTCTACATCGTGGCTCAGTTGTGGGAGCAACTGTCTCGGCTGCTGGAGCAACTGTCCATTTGGAGGACTGCTGGGCCGGCTGCTTGAGGGACTGTCCATTGCGGTTTGGTGGACTGCTGGGCCGGCTGCTTGAGGGACTGTCCATTGTGGTTTGGAGTCTTGCAGGGCCAGTTGCTGGAGCGACTCCTACATCCTTAGTGGGCTTAGTGGGACACCTATTGCGGTTTGGAGGACTGCTGGGGCGGCTGCTTTAGGGACTGTCCATTGCGGTTTGGAGGACTGCTGGACCGGCTGTTTGAGGAACTGTCCATTGTGGTTTGGAGGACTGCTGGGCTGGCTGCTTGAGGGACTGTCCATTGTGGTTTGGAGGACTGCTGGGCCGGCTGCTTGAGGGACTGTCCATTGCGGTTTGGAGGACTGCTGGGCCGGCTGCTTGAGGGACTGTCCATTGCGGTTTGGAGGACTGCTGGGTCGGCTGCTTGAGAGACTGTCCATTGCGGTTTGGAGGACTGCTGGGCCGGCTGCTTGAGGGACTGTCCATTGTGGTTTGGAGTCTTGCAGGGCCAGTTGCTGGAGTGACTCCTACATCTTTAGTGGGCTTAGTGGGACACCTATTGTGGTTTGGAAGACTGCTGGACCGGCTGCTTGAGGGACTGTCCATTGTGGTTTGGAGGACTGCTGGGCCAGTTGCTAGAATGACTCTGCATTGTGGTTTGGAGGTTGCTGGGCCAGTGGCTGGAGTGACTCTGCATTGTGGTTTGGAGGACTGCTGGGCCAGTGGCTGGAGTGACTCTGCATTGTGGTTTGGAGGTTGCTGGGCCAGTGGCTGGAGTGACTCTGCATTGTGGTTTGGAGGTTGCTGGGCCAGTGGCTGGAGTGACTCTGCATTGTGGTTTGGAGGTTGCTGGGCCAGTGGCTGGAGTGACTCTGCATTGTGGTTGGGAGGTTGCTGGGCCATTGGCTGGAGTGACTCTAGCAATTGGACATACTGTACATTAGTGTTTGGAGGATTGCTGAGTCAGCCACTGGGGTAGTTGTTAGAATTACCCTACATCCAGGCTTGGAGGATTGCTTGTCCAGGTGCTGGAGTAACTCTACATCGAAGAAAAGAACGTGTGAATTCCTGTGGGGAAGTAGCCCTGTAGCCCATCTGCGGCCTCACACTGCCTTCCCATCAGCCCTGTCAATTCTTGACCTCAGGAGCTCTGTCACGGTAGTGTGAGTGGTGCTAGTACGAGTTGTGCTGACACTGTTGTGTTGCTGGGACTAATTTGCCAATGTCAGGATCAGTCCCTGGGTGAAAATGGGTAGAAACTGACGCAAGGGTAGGGGTTCTCAATAAAGTGGCCAGCGGGTCTAGGTGGAAAATTCACAAGTAATGGAAAAAGTATGTTTTGGATCTGCAGCTAAGAAGCAAATGCTCGTTGACTTACAGGGCACTTTAAAAGCTACTCTGCCTATAACGTCTGCAAACTCTTCAAGTTACACAGGTCTATAGGATGAGTCTTCAAAAAGCTCCTTCCACTCTGCCTTCTTTCTGCAGGCAGTGTGTCCCTAACAGTACAGAGAAGGAATAATCCAACTTCTCAGAGCTCCAGCCGTAATTCTGTTACGGCGGAAAATCCCCCGTCTCATCCCTTCAGCTCCTGCAGGCTCGGGGCATAATAATGGAGCAGCAGGATGGTGGAAGTGATCCAGCAAGTTGTGGCCTGGACATCTAAAATCACCAGCTGCATCAGCTATGAAGCAATCTGTCGCATTCCAGTAAGAACCTGCTGACTGACGTCACTGCTGAAGCTTTAATCAGAACAACATGATCCACTGCAGCCCAGCAGAGTTCTGTTTGAACCCAACTATAATCCAACAAAATTTAGTCTGAACACGACTGTAGACCGCCAAAGTTCTGTCTGAACCCGAGTGTAGACTGACTTTAATCCAACAAAATTTGGTCTGAACTTGACTGTAGACAGACTGTAGACAAATAACGTTCGTCTGAACCCGACTGTAGACCAACTGTAGATCAACTGTAGACCAACAAAGTTCGGTCTAAACTCAACTGTAGACCGATTGTAGACTGGCAACATTTGTTCTGAACTCGACTGTAGACAGACTGCAGACCAACAACGTTCTGTCTGAACTCTGTCTGACTGTAACCCAACAAAATTTAGTCTAAACCCAACTGCAGACCAACAGTTCTGTCTGAATTCAACTGTAGACCGACTGTAGACCAACAAAATTAGGTCTGAACTCGACTGTAGACTCTCCAGCAAGCGGCTTGATTGGAGTCCCCTTAGAGTACGACTGTAGACCAACAAATTTCTGTCTGAAACCGACTGCAGACCGACTGCAGACCAACAAAGATCTGTCTGAACTCTGTCTGACTGTAACCCAACAAAATGTAGTCTAAACCCAACTGCAGACCAACAGTTCTGTCTGAATTCAACTGTAGACCAACAAAATTCAGTCTGAACCCAACTGTAGACCGGCTGTAGACCAACAAAATTAGATCTGAACTCGACTGCAGACCGACTGCAGACCAAGAAAGTTGTGTCTGAACTCTGTCTGACTGTAACCCAACAAAATATAGTCTAAACCCAACTGCAGACCAACATTAATTTTCAGTGATTTCTGGCCCAACATAACTGCTTAAATATATTTAACAGCCAAAGAATTTCACATCAGAACCACCGACTGTAGCCCAGCAAAGTTTATTTTCACCTGTCATTCTATGACCATTTCAAACAATATCGAGAATCTGTATAAGATGTTTGAGCCTATGAAATATTCTAGATTTGATTCGGAGCCAGATTGATCCTTTGGTTTCCATGTAGAGAAAAATGTCTGTATGGGCTGGCATCAGGTTTTGTCTGAAAATGTTGAGCCTGTGTTCCACCATGAGGCACTACGCTCTGTTATTTCCTCCCCTGCTGTTTATTTGTCGTGAGGTTGGTTGTCAAGGCTGTTGCAGTATGAGTACTAGCTGCCAGGCTGCTAACTTTTGGCTGGTCCTGGCTGTTAGATATATTTGAACAGTTATTTTGGGCCCTCTTCGCTTGGCGGGACTCTAAGGGGCCCGAAAAACGATTCCCGATTCGCACCCAGATCATCCCTGAAGGAATCGGCGCTGCAGATCAAGCCGCTGCCTGGAGAGATGTGATCGTACCTGCTGGCCGCTGGACCGCACACAGGCCTCCACGTTCGTCCAGGATTATCGTACGGATCGGCTTGAGAGTAGCCTGGAGTGTGGAAGCAGGAGTGTGTTATGTGGTTGTGTGACGTTTGTGTGTGTTGAAGTGTGTGTGTGTGTGTGTGTGTGTGTGTGTGTGTGTGTAATAGGATTATCATTCATAGTTTTACTCCACTGACCAGTGAAGATAAGCCTCCTCTATTTTCATGATCAATATCTGAAAGTGAGTCCTGGGCCCGTATGGCATGAATTTAATTAACCTCTCTCTCTCCGCCACGAAACCTTGGCACTAAACGAGAGTACACACACACACACACATGCACACACACTTATCTGAGGGACACTGGTTTGTGCGGAAGCCAAAAGCAGTGGAGTCTGAGGTGGGTGGTTCATGGTGCAAGAATGGAGTGAAGGCTATCTGACCTTCAATGCCCAGGACAAAAGTATTGGGACACCTGCTCATTCCTCTGAAATCAAGGATATTAAAAGGCATTGCTGTGAGGATTTGATTGCATTCATTGCCCACCACCCCGCCATCGTCATCGCCACCAACTCCTTAACTTATCCCAAAACTATTGGATGGAGCTCCACCACCATCATTCCATTCCATTGGGCAGCATGGTGCCATTAGGTTCATGATGTTAATCTGCTCCAGAGAGTCCTATTCTATTGGCAGTACTTCTTTACGTGTAGAGATTACATGGAGTTTTGTAGATGCACATCTCCTAACCTCCTGCTAGTGATCATGATGGGCTACAACTCGTAGCTTCTCCGTGTCCACATTAAAAGGGTTTGGTGGACAGCCCTCATTGGATTGACCGACACACAGTGAAGGATCCAAGTGCACATGTTACACACTGGCAGGTGTAGCCACTTTTCCACAACGGTCACCCTCTGATGGTCATGAACAACCCAAGAACCTCCAAGGCACAAGATGCTGCCCTCCAAGAAGGTCCTTCCAAAAGCAAGACCTTCAAGCTCTGGGCAGACTGAGGCGCTACCCTAATGGCGCTGCCACTATGACCCGAAGATCACTGGTGCATGCTTCTTTCTTGGACAGCAGCCTCTCGGTCCAGTCCATGGCCTGTGTTTTGGTGGTTCTTGGGCTGTTCCTGACCATCTGATCCAGGTGTCTCTCACAGTTTGGATCTTCTTGGAACTTCTGCCTGCTGGCCATCAGCAGCCGGAGCCTGAGAGAGCACAATCGGCCTTGCTGTCTGCAGGTGGGTAGATGGCAGGGGGGGACCTCATCAGGGGGATGCTGGCCGGCAAGACCGTCTGCTAGCCGACAGCATCTGCGCCGTCCTCTGGTCGCCAGCATCGGCTGCAGTTGAGCATGTGTCGGAGGAGGCCGTCCTCACCCTCCCGGTGTACATGCATCCTGAGTACTATCGAGTGGGGACGAGGGGGGACGAAGGACCAGAGGTATGTGGAGTGGAGGAAGGTGAGGTACTCTGGTCCACCTGCTTGTAGAAGGTGCAACTTGCTCAGGGACGCTTAGCCAGCTGTCAGTATACTGCTGTGTACAGTAGCAGTAATAACTCTACGGCATGAGACTGGGCAGTGTGTGTGTGAGGAGACTGATGGGAGAGTCACCTCACCAACACACACACACACACACACACACACACACACAAACACTCTCAAATGTGGGCACACAGTCCTAGTGAGCTGTGTGTGATTGTGTTTGTCGGAGGGATGGCTGTTTACACAGAGATACAATGAGAGAGAGAGAGCGAGAGAGAGCGAGAGAGAGAGAGAGCGAGAGAGAGAGAGAGAAAGCGAGAAAGAGAGAGCGGAGCTTTGATGGATCACTTGCCATGCTGACTATTTCTTGTATTCTCACCTCAGTTACTGTATATACACTCCCTCTCTCTCACACTCACACTCACACACACACACACACACACACACACACTCTTAACGGTTGCGCGTTGGGTGTGTTAGCGCGTAGGGAGTTTTTCTGAATGTCTCCCGTTTTATTTTTGTGTACTACTGTGTTGTCAGTGTGTGTGTGTGTCTGTGTGTGTGTGTGTGTGTGTGTGTGTGAGGGAGAAAAGAGAGAGAGAGAGAGAGAGAGAAAGAGAGACAATGTGTTCATATGTGGGCATGAATGAGTGTGTATGTAGTAGACATGGGACGCATGTTTGTGTGTGTGTGTGTGTGTGTGTGTGTGTGTGTGATCAGTGTGTGTGTGTGTGTGTGTGTGTGATTGGGGTAACAAATTGTCTTCTTGTCATCAGCCCGTCTCTCTTTGCTCCCTCATCAAAATTCCTTTGAATGCTCTGTTGCCATGGCAGCCTGCAGAACTACTGCCCAGATCTCTCCCTCTGATAACAACTCTGAGTCTACCTCTCTCTACCCCTCTCTCTCTCTCTCTCCCTCCCAAACCCCCCCTTTCTCTCTCTCTCTCTCTCACCTCAATATGTGTGTCTCTCTCTCCCTTCTCTCTCTCTCTCTCTCCCTCTCTCCTTTCTCTCTATTTATGAATGCCTCTCTTTCTCGCTCTCTCGCTCTCCCTTTTCTTTATGACTCTCTTCTTCACTTCTCTCTCTCCTCTCTCTCTTTCTCAAAGTGAGTTTAAAGCAGTTTGAATCTTCAGTGTTTTTATGGTCTGATAGTAACCAGTATGAATCTGCAGTGTTTACATTATGTTATGCTAATAACTGTGAATTTGCAGATTCATACTGGAGAGAGCATAATTGGTTGCTTTGACTGTAATAATTGTGAAGTGATTCAGGTTTTATAGTAATAAATGTGAAACGATTTTCATCCAGTATGAATCTGCAATTTATTTCATAGTGTGATAAAAATACATGCACAGTGATTTTAATCCACTATGAATTTACAGTCTTTTACAGTCTGATTATAATGATAATAATAATAATAATAATAGCTGTGGGGTGACTGTAATCCAGTATGAATCTACAGTGTGTTTTACAGTCTGATTATAATAATAATAATAATAGCTGTGGGGTGACTGTAATCCAGTATGAATCTACAGTGTGTTTTATAGTCTGATAATAATAATAATAATAATAATCATAGCTGTGGGGCGACTGTAATCCAGTATGAATCTACAGTGTGTTTTATAGTCTGATAATAATAATAATAATCATAGCTGTGGGGTGACTGTAATCCAGTATGAATCTACAGTGTGTTTTACAGTCTGATTATAATAATAATAATAATAGCTGTGGGGCGACTGTAATCCAGTATGAATCTACAGTGTGTTTTACAGTCTGATTATAATAATAATAATCATAGCTGTGGGGTGACTGTAATCCAGTATGAATCTACAGTGTGTTTTACAGTCTGATTATAATAATAATAATAATAACTGTGGGGTGACTGTAATCCAGTATGAATCTACAGTGTGTTTTACAGTCTGATTATAATAATAATAATAATAGCTGTGGGGTGACTGTAATCCAGTATGAATCTACAGTGTGTTTTACAGTCTAATGATAATAATAATAATAATAATAATAATAACTGTGGGGTGACTGTAATCCAGTATGAATCTACAGTGTGTTTTACAGTCTGATTATAGTAATAATAATAATAACTGTGGGGTGACTGTAATCCAGTATGAATCTACAGTGTGTTTTACAGTCTGATTATAATAATAATAATAATAATAGCTGTGGGGTGACTGTAATCCCGGAGCCAGAATATCATTCATTAGGGGACTACCCGCTCTCTCTCTGACCCATGACCTCACTCGCCAAGCGTAACCAGCCACAACCCAAACAGGGACATGTCCACAGGCAGTAGCACCAATTAAATACTGACCGCACGTCCCTGCAGAGCTCCTTTGCTTATGAACTCAGGGAAAAGGGTGCAGGGTGCATCCTGACGTTGCGTAACGGTGTGTTTATTAATGATGAACGGTGGGTATCAGGCCTCAGGAGCCCACACTGCTCCTGCGTAATCAGGGGAGCGCTGATGTGTGCCTGCAGTGAGGCCACAGTGCTCCGAGGAACTTCATTAAAAAGCATCTATGTTACCAGGCTTACTAGTGCTGCCTAGGCATGCTGTCAGCACCTCCTGTGGGACCCCCTACGGACCCCCTACAGGAAACTTCAATCTTTCCCTTAACTTTAAATAGCTCACCTCCGTTCGGCTGCCGAAGGAATGGGGACGCGGCTGCTGGAGAAATGGGTCTGTAGTTTGGGGTGGGGATGGAGCTTTACTATGTGGGGATATACACAACCAGACAAAATGCCTGCAAGCATTAAGCTCCACCCACACTGTAAAAAAAACAAAAACAAAACAACAACAACAACCATGATGTATTTGTTTCTGTTGACACAGGACACCTCTTTTACTGGATGATCTTCTGTATTGTATCCAGTATGAATCTCCACTGTGTAGTGCAGTGTAGCTTTCACAGTCTGACAGAAATAATCGTCAACCAGTATGAATCTGCAGTTTTAATGTCTTATAGTCTGATAGTAATAGTAACTGTGGAGAGATTTTAATCCATTTAATATATTGTGGTTATTATGCAGTATGAATTTGCAACATATTTTTCTTACAGTCTCACAGTAAGAACTGTGGAGTAATTTTAGCCCAGTATGAATAATAATAATAATTGTGAAGGGACTGTAATCCAGTATGAATCTGCAGCATTCATTCTTTTTAA
>NC_132888.1:39456392-39463892 GCF_030463535.1 Salminus brasiliensis | reverse complement strand
TTTATCCATCCATCCATCCTTTCATTCATCCACCCTTCCTTTTGTCCTTCTATCCTTCCACCCATCATTTCATCCATCCTTTTACCCATCCATCCATCCATCCATCTTTCCACCCATTCATTCATCCATCCTTTGATTCATCCACCCTTCCTTTTGTCCTTATATCCTTCCATCCATCCATCCTTTTATCCATCCACCCATCCATCCTTTGATTCATCCATGCATCCTTTCATTCATCCACCCTTCCTTTTGTCCTTCCATCCATCCATGCATTATTTCATTTATCCACCCTTCTTTTTTCCTTCTATCCTTTGATTCATCCATGCATCCTTTCATTCATCCACCCTTCTTTTTTCCTTCTATCCTTTGATTCATCCATGCATCCTTTCATTCATCCACCCTTCTTTTTTCCTTCTATCCTTTGATTCATCCATGCATCCTTTCATTCATCCACCCTTCCTTTTGTCCTTCTATCCTTCCACCCATTCATTCATCCATCCTTTGATTCATACACCCTTCCTTTTGTCCTTATATCCTTCCTTCCATCCATCCATCCATCCTTTTATCCATCCATCCATCCATTCTTTGATTCATCCATATATCCTTTCATTCATCCACCCTTCCTTTTATCCTTCTATCCTTCCATCCATCCATGCATCCTTTCATTCATCCACCCTTCCTTTTATCCTTCTATCCTTCCATCCATCCATGCATTATTTCATTCATCCACCCTTCTTTTTACCCATCATTTAATCCATCCTTCCACCCATTCATTCATCCATCCTTTGATTCATTGTCCTTATATCCGTCCATCCATCCATCCTTTACCCAGCCAAAGTCTTTTTATCCATCCATCCACTCTTTTACACACCTACACCCATCCATCCATCCATCCATCCATCCTAATCTGGAAAGTACATTTAATAGCAGCTGTTTTTACTTTGCTAAACTGAAAATTGCAATAAACAAACAAATAAATAACAAAACAGAGAAGATAAAAGAATATAAAAATATTTAGATTTATATAATAGTGTTGACCAGCTTCAGCTCTCTGCATGATTCCTGTGCTATTACTGTGTGTCCAGCATCGTCCAGCCCCTCAATACACTTTCAGCTGACCATTAATGCAGCCCCCCCCCTTCATCCACCCTCCCTTCCCCTCCCCTCCAACCCCAACCATCGTTCCGTCCACCCTCCCCTCTCTGTCCCGGCTCGTGCCCGCGCGCGCGCGCTCGCTCGCTCGCGCTGCTGGAGTCACGCTGTCTCACATTCCCAGACTCCCAGACTTCTCTCAGCTCCCAGCCCAACGCCATCGCGCCTCGCGGAGCTGCTGCAGAGCCTCGCGCTGCTGGAGCTCAGCACCACTGCACCGCGCGCGCCGCACCTTGCTCTCCGGCAGCGCCATCCTCTTCCTCACGTTCACCGTTTGTTTCCAGGAGGAGGAAGAAGAGCAAGAGGAGGAGGAGGAGGAGGAGGAGGGGGAGGGGGTTAGGTTTGGCGGGGTGGGCTGCAGAGCGGAGCTGCGGATGAGAAAGCCCGGCCGTGGGTGGGATGCCTGCAGCTCTCTCTCTCTCTCTCTCTCTCTCTCTCTCTGGCTCGCTCTCCCCGACTCTCTGCACAATCCACCGCGGCGCGCGAGGAGACTTCAGATGAAAGCAAGCGAAGGGATTTTATGAAAGTGGCACGCGGATGAAATAAGGGTCGCTTTGGAGTTTTTGGCGCGCGCGAGACTGTTGCAGGACACCCCTCCTACAGGACACGTCCTCCTCGAGCACCTCTCCAACGCACGGGCCATCGTGGGTGTTTTTTTCCCTTTCCTCTGGGTGGGGGTGCACGGATAGAAGAAGGGGGCTTATTTTTCAAGCCCCCTAACAACCCCCCCCCAGCACCACCACCACCACCACCCCCCGACCACCACTGGATCGCTCGCGCTGGGATTAAAGTGTGTCACCTTATCGGATGCCGAGTGTATGCAGAGCTGATGCCAGAGGTCCACGCGACCACTGACACCCCCACGGTGGGCTTTCCGGAGTGGAGATAAGTCACGAGGGGGGGGGAGGGGAAGGGAGGGGAGGGGGGGTTGGGGGTTCGATTTGGAGATCTGGGTTACAAGATCCACGTCCCGAGGTGTGTGCGCGCGCGAGCGAGCGTGCAAGCGTGCGTGCGTGCGTGTGTGCGCGCGCGCCTCAATGTGTGCGTGCGTGCGCGCGCGCCTGTTGTCCTCTTTGCCTTGATTTATGTAATACCGGTTCTCATCGGAGACTACTGGAGACTATTGGCGCGGGCACGCGCGAGGAGTAGTCGTCTCCGGGGGTCTGGACAGCGCCTGGTGCTGGACTCGGACGCGCCTGGACTGAGGTAACTCTCATTTCCGACCCCCCCCCCCCCTCATACATACACACCATCACCACCACCACCTCCTCCTCCTCCACACCCCCACCCCAGCGCGTGGGCACTGGCATTCAGGTCATGGTAATAATAATAACGTGCATGCAAAACCAGCCCGTCCTCTCGCGCTGCAGTGATCAGATCCCGTGTAGCTCCGGTTTTAGCACTGTCACAGCAACCGTGCAGCGCTGCAGTGCACCCCCCCCCCCCCCCCCCCCTCCCAACTCCACCTCACTCCACCTCACCCCATCACAACTCCCACCCCACCACACCAGCCTCTATAACTTTCAGAAGGGATCTGCTGGGAGTCCGTGGCAGGTGGTGGTGGAGGTGTGTGTGTGGGGGGGGGGGGGGGGGGGGGTGCTGATGATGGAGTGGTGGTGGTGGTGGGGGGGGGCGGTGTTCTAACTCACAGGCTGAGGCTGAACCAGGCACTAAGCAGTGCAGCAACACCACTGCGTTGCTGGTAGGACGTTAAGTTTAACCCCCCCCCCCCCCCCCAAAAAAAAAAACAACCCCAATAATAATAATAATAATTATATATATGAATAAATACTGTGCGCGAGGCACGTTGGATTTGCTATATATAGTTTTTTTATATGTAATTTGTTTTTATTATTTACATACTGATTAGTTTATTTATACATTTATATAAGAATATTTATTTATTTATTTAAAAAATATATATGTATAGCAAAATATAAAATATATAAAAATATTTTAATTTATGATGATGCTGTATAATTATTCTGTATATGTATGTATTGAATTTATATTTGTTTATTTAATGTATGACTTATTACTGCCAGAGTAAAATTATGAATTATAATTTTTAAAATACACAAAAATAAAAAAGTAAGTTTATGTATTTGTTTAGGAAAAGTGTTTATTTATTTACTTATAATATAATAATAATAGTATATAATAATATTATATTATTTATTTTCCTATTATATAACAATATATATTAATATTTAGTTAATAATTCATTATTCGGTACTACCAGAAAAAATGGGTCAAATTCTATTTTAATTAAAAATAAATATTTATTTATTACTAAGTAAAAAAACAACATATTTATTTATTTGTTTATTAACCCCATTTGGGGCCCATTTAGGGCCCATTTGTACCCCCCACACACACACACACCTTCACCCCCCTCTATGACTCAGAGTCCAGCTGCTCCAGGACCCTCTGCTCAAATTTGCCGCTAAGCAGCCCCTCTTAGGTGGCAGATAGCAGCCCCTCTCTCTGCAGCTGTGGAGGCAACGAAGCAGAGAGAGCCCCCCTTCCCCGTCCTGGAGCGCGCATGGCGGTGTTGTGCCTTTGGTCCGGGCCGCTGTTTCTGCACCGTTTCGCTGCGGCGGCGCTGCGATTTGCGTCCAGCTGAGCTGGAGGTGCTGCTGGCGGGGTGTGTCTGCTGCAAGACACACACACACACACACTTCCAGCAACTTTACATGAGTTGCAGGAGCTGCTGCTGCTGCTGGAGGTGGCCACTGGGGGGCTCTGCTGCTCCCGTGTGGTTCTTAAGCATTAAAGGAGAAGTTCACTGTCCCATAAATTTGAGCTTACTGGACCTAGGGGGTTCCATCATGGTCGGTGTAGTGGTGCAGCTTTGCTGTGAGCTTCAGTTTGCAGCACAGCCAGTTTATTTTTGGAGCCTGAAGAAAAATGTAGCATATGGACTCTTTAAAATTTGGGCTTGAATGAAAATGTAGGTTATGGGTCCTTTAAAATTTGTGCCTGAATTAAACTTTAATATATGGGCCCTTTAAAACTGGGGCCTAAAGCATAACGTAGGATATGGGTTCTATTCAATTAGGGTGTGAGGGAAAATATATTATATGGGCCCTTTAAAATTGGGGTCTGAAAAAAAAAATGTAGCATATGGACTCTTTAAAATTGGGGCTTGAAGAAAAATGTACCATATGGGCCCTTCAAAACTGGGTTCTGAATAACAATGTAGGATACGGACGGGTTAAATTTGGGTCTAAAAAAATGTTGCATATGGTTGCTTTAAAATTGGGGCCGGAAGAAAAAAGTGGGATACGGGTTTGAAGAAAGCTGGTGATTATCCGAGATTGCGTCACTCAAGGCCATCCCATTTACAACGCCCTGCTGCTGTTAGGATGCTAATGTGTTTGCAGCGAGGTTCAAAGTCATGAAGTATTCATAGGCTTTATATTTGGCCTGGGATGGATGCGGCGGCGCCGACATCAACCCCTCCATCAGTCAGCAGAATGCACAGCGCAGTCGATTCAGGACATCAGTTAGATCAGACAACAGTGGATCACAGTGGAAAGCCCATTTACATACATCAGTTTTAAAGGCACAGCCTAGAGAAAATCAGTCGTTACAGAAGTTTTTGGTCCATAAACCCACTCAAAAGGTCATTAGTTGACCTTTTGTGAACCAAAAAAGTACAAGACAAATGTAGGATATGGGCCCTTTAACACTGGGGGCTAAAGAACATTGTAGCATATGGTTACTTTAAAACTGGGGCCTGAATAACAATATAGGATATGGGCCTTTTAAAATTTGGGCCTAATGAAAATTATTGGATATGGGCCCTTTAGTATGAGGCCTAAAGAAAATGATTGGATATGGGCCCTTTAAAATTTGGGCCTAAGGAAAAATGTAAGATATGGACCCTTTAGTATGGGGCCTTAAAAAATGATTGAATATGGGCCTTTTAAAATTTGGGCCTAGTGAAAATTATTGGATATGGGCCCTTTAGTAAGGGGCCTAAAGAAAATTATTGGATATGGGCCCTTTAGTATGGGGCCTAAAGAAAAGGATTGGATATGGGCCCTTTAAAATTTGGGCCTAAGGAAAAATGCAGGATATGGGTCCTTTAATATGGGGCCTAAAGAAAATGATTGGATATGGGCCCTTTAGTAAGGGGCCTAAAGAAAATGATTGGATATGGGCCCTTTAGTAAGGGGCCTAAAGAAAATGATTGGATATGGGCCCTTTAAAATTTTGGCCTAAGTAAAAATGTCAGATATGGGCCCTTTAAAATTTGGGCCTAAGGAAAAATGCAGGATATGGGTCCTTTAGCATGGGGCCTAAACAATATGACTGGATATGGGCCCTTTTAAATTTGGCCCTTTAGTTAGTTTGGTGGTTTCCCTGACTCTGACCCCTCTGCTTTTACCCGGCAGGTGTGCTGGACTGTGCTCTAGACATCCAGGGCTTGAATCACTGGGCTGTGCGGCCCAATAGGTTCACGGGCATGAACCCGCTGTCCTTTCAGAGGCATGTTTGGGTACCAGAGTGTCAAGGTTGTGGTTTTTGCTCGCAGAACAAGCCAACAAACAGCCCCAATAACAAACAAACAAACAAACAGATAAACAAGAGCCAGTTCGGAGCAGCGCCTGGCATCTCTCCCGGTTTGCTCACCTGCTCCAGCTCGGTTTAGAAGCGGCCCCGAATCGCCCAGGAGACGAGATCTGCCACTCTGGCAGTTTGCATGAGTGAATCAGGCTGAACGGCTCCAAAAAAAAAAAAAAATGCATGATTTGTTTTCTAAAGCTCCTGCTTGCTGAGTCGAGGGCCACTGGGGGCAGGGCCATTCGTGGAGGAAGGAAGCCTAGGCAGATGGCTGGGTACCTATTTAAGGGGCCTAGTGAAGACTTTAGGGGTCAACCCAGGTCACCCCGGTTCGCCCTGCATCGTAAAAAAAGGCCCAGTCAGATTGCCTCAGCCCACAGCAGTGCAATTCTTGAAGACTCTGCCTTGCTATGTTGGCTATTGCCTCAAAAAAGGAGCTCTTAAAGGGGAAGTCCACTTATTCTCGAAAATTCTTCATAATCATACATTTAGGTCGCCATCATAGTCATGCATACTGGTTTGGTGTGAAACGCTCCATTCTGGATAAACTCACCCAGTTAGAATTGTTCACAATGGTGGTGAATGGAACCAGGCATCTCAACGCCCTGAAAAGCTCCCTCACAGAAAGTTAATACGCCGAACGGTTATGAATACACTGATATTATTATTATTATTATTATTATTATTATTTATTATTTATAATAGTTTTGAGAAAATTCTTTTTTTTTAATGCTGCAAATGCATGGTGGATGGATACATGCAGGGAAGAAAATAGTCCCTTTTAGAAAGCGCAGTTTGTTTAGATTCGCCACTATTTCATCTTAATCAACACTGCATTATAAAACCCAGAAGAATCTTTCATCAAAATCTTGAGATTTTGACTTATTTTGACTTAAGTTTTCAATATTTCTTAGAAATTTCACTTCATTTGTGTAAATATTTATTTGACCAATATTTGGACTGACTTTTTTTAAAATAATAACGTATTTCTTCATAATTTGGCTTGTTTTTGACTCATTTTTTTCAACAGTGATGAAGTTTATAAAGATTTTGACCTCACCTGGACAAGAACTCCTCCCTCACTTATATTCAAAACCAGCCCACGGACTGAATTACGCCAAAATTATGCAGAAATGTCAAAACAGAAAGTGCCCCCCCCCCCCCCCCCCCAAAAAAAAAAAAAAAACAAAGGGAAATTTTGTATATATTAAAATAAAGAACCTTTAAGTGGACTCTACTGGACATGTATTGGACAGGAAAGTTCATGGCCGCTAACCTAGAGCCACTTTTCTAAAGCCGAACTTATTCAGTAACCATTAACCTTTAGCGTGTCTTGAGGGGTCCCATAGGGTCCGATTGTAGGGCCTCTAAAACTGATGTTAATTATGTCGATAAATGTAGTTGTGGGAGCGCAGAGCTGACGCGTGGGCCTGCATACAGGGCCTAAGGGCTTAAAGCATAAATCACGGAGAAAGCGTAGCTGCTTAGACAGAAGGGGGTCGTTAAGGGTGCAGGTGTGCGGCCCGCGGGTATCTGTGTATGTGTGTGTATGCGTGCCGCGGCCGGTGGGCCGGCACGCACGGGTCATCTTCCCCTGGCTTACCAGTCTGCTGTCTGCATTTGGTGACACAACATAACAATGCTGAGTCACATCATTACTCACGTCACACACACACACACACACAGTTACTGACTCAATGCGAGAGGAAGAGGAAAACAAGCATGCCCACATGGACCAACACACACACACACACACACAAGTTATAGGAAGCCCAT
>NC_132888.1:39091533-39132272 GCF_030463535.1 Salminus brasiliensis | reverse complement strand
TATGTAGTTTAGCATGTAGAAAGTTAATTATATATATATATGTATGTTATATACTGTATATATATATATATACACACTATATATGTCCAAATGTTTGTGGACACCCCTTCTAAGGAATGCATTGAGGTCAGCCTTGGTGGACGTTGAGTATGCTGACCACTGCAGGACACCTTCAGAGGTCTTGTGGAGTACTCAAAATTAGGCACTAATGGGGTACTATTGTTATGGCTCATTGATATTATATATATTATATAAAGTATCATTATAAAAATATGTTATATAAAAACAATACATTAGGGACAATGTGTGAGAGTGTGTGTGTGTGTGTGTGATCAGGGTGGTGTGTGTGTGTGTTTGTGTGAGCTGACCCTTGTTGTGAAGTCTGGCTTTAAGCAGCTCTCTCACCGCCCACTCACACTGGCTTACTACTCTACCCAGGGTGTGCACACACACACACACACATACACACATACACACACACACACACACACACCACACACACACATACGCACACACTCTCTCTCTCTTTCCTGGCTCTTTTTCTCTCTCCTTGCAGGCCTCCCTTCTTACAGCTACCAGAGCCACACACACACACACACACACACACACACACACTTTCTTTTATAATGATTTTCTGATTCAACACCCCTCTTTATCCTTTGTACTCTCACTCTCACGTGCTCTCTCTCTCTCTCTCTCTCTCTCTTTCTCTCCTTTATCTTTTGTCAGATCTAACCTCATGCATTTTTGCCATTGGCTTGTCGGCCAAATGCTGTCAAACGCTGCAGGTCAGTGGAGTCCAGGTCCAGTTAACAGTGGGCAGCTTCATCTGGTGGTCCAACAGTTTAATCACCTGTAGTCTACCAGTCTGATATGATGCAGTTTGAATGAAGGCACTGTTGGAGTACAGTATCTGCTGGGCGATACCTAGTAACTTGTCTTATTTTGTTCCTGGCTGCTTCAGAGCCTCGAATGATGTCACTTCCTCTTTGGGGACGTCATTAAAAGCAACCGTACATTATTTATAGGCAAAACGAGTTATTGTGACGGGGTGGTAAGTCAGACCAAATCAGCTTGGCCTCTAGTGTAAATGTACCAATTATGTCTTATGAATCTCTTCCCAAAGTCTAATAAATGTCTGATGGAATGGGCGGCCTTAATAGTGGGTCAGGCTTAAATCAGCATATCTCTGACCAATCAGACGGCTAACGTGGAACCTTTTAGCCTGTACGTTATGGTGCCACACTTTTGCCGAAAAGCCTCATCCAGCACATTTGGCTAATAGATGAGTGTCTTTTCATCCCTCCACCTCATAAAACCATATTTTAACATAAGTCAGCGCCTTCGTTTCCAACCAGATGCCGACCTGACTGGCAGCAAACCACCAGGGACCCCCCGATCTGAGCTCCGATGCCGTTCACCGCAGCCCCTTCTCGTCTGGCTAATGAACCCAAGCTGTGGTTTCAGAAGTCCGCCTCACCTCACGTATGACCGCCCTTCATCTCCATATCCCGCTCAGGCAGCTGGCCCATTACGAGCCCATTAAAGCCCACCTCCGAGGTGTATGATCCCCTCGTAGAGAAGCCAATAAGCATCCGTCAGGAAGGCGATGGGGCGGTTGTTTTGAGCAGGTCGGAGGATAAGGCCCGTTTGGGAGCCGGAGAGGCCGCCGCGGGACCCGCCGTTTCACTTGTTTTCCGAGCTTTGTTGCTGAGGGTTTTCCTCTCTGTGTACTCGAGGGGTCTGGGGTTTAAAGTACGCTTTCATTTCTCTTACACTCCCAGCCGGACGCGGGAGAGGTGCGGTTTAGAGTTTTTATTTCTTTCAATTTTGCCTCGAGTCCCTTTCTGCAGTTAGAGGTCGGCAACAGAGAGCTCTTCTCCTTCAACTCACCCCTCTGTGTTGTCTCCGTTCACCAGAAGAACGTTAATCCCAGATTCTGTGAGCTACTGTTATTAGACCGCCAATCTGAGAGCAGCCTAATGGGCAGATCTGAATGCAGTGCAGCTCTCGAGTCATTGTAACTGAATTGCACTGACTTTGAGCTAGGGCTGGGTGAAATGTGGGGTGCCAAAACTTTGCCCAGAAGCTCATCCTAAACCTTTGTCTAACTGAGAGGTGTCTACAAACTTTTGGCCAAAATATGGGTGTGCCAGAACCTTTCTTAAAAGCTCATCCTAAACCTTTGTCTAATTGAGAGGTGTCCACAAACTTTTGGCCAAAACATGGGGTGCCAGAACCTTTCATAAAAGCTCATCCAGCACGATTTTCTAAAAGAGCGGTGTCCACAAACTTTTGTCCAAAAGCTCATCCAGTACTACTGTCCAACAGAGCGTTCGGCGTATTCGTGATAAGGGTGTCCATAAGTATTCGGACGTTAATGATCTCGTGCTGCTTTAGGGTCGTTATCCCCCCCTCCCCCGGAATCTTGCAGATTCTCACGTGTTAGCGTGCTAACCTCGCTAAGCTAAGGGAGTCTGTTGTGCAGTGGAATGAAGTGTGTGAGGGTAAAGAGGAGAGGAGAGCTTTAGGAGTGTAGGAGTTTCTCCACAATGGCGGAACAATTAAAAGAGACACGACCAGATAATGTAACTCGTTTTGTGAAATTAGAGAAATTAGTGCTGCTCATTTTTTCTTTTCCCCAGTCGTGACTCGGAGGCACGTGGGGACGGATCTGACGGGTGGAAGATGCTATTAGCGATTCGGGGGGGTTGTGTGTGTGTGTGTGTGATGGGGAGAGTTAAAACCCACCCAGAAAGTACGATGAAAGCTCGACTCCTCTTCAAGTGATTACACGGCCTCGCTTGATGAAATGAGCGCAATTATAATTAATCTGGCTTTAAATAACGTAGAGAGAATTAATTATACGACAGCGAGCCGATGAGACCGTTTGATAGGCTATAGTGGAAGCTACACGAGGCAGGCGAGAAAAGTGCGCGAGAGAGAGTGAGGGGGGGGGGGGGAGAGGGAGGGATATCACTGGTAAATTTTTCAGGGTACGTTTTGATATCAAAGACTGCCGCGCCGCCGGGAGATGGGCTGCCCACCCAGGAGAGAGGGCTGAGCGAAAGCCGCGGCTTTGGTGCGCGAGAGCTTACTCTCACGTGACGGGACGTCCTGTGACTGCTCGGGACGCTGGGTTTATTACCTTATAGACACTGCAGGCTGTGATTTTTTTTTATGTGATCGCCAGGGCTTCCAGTTTGGCCAGTCCGAGGCGATCTTTTTACGTGTGGCCTAAAGTTTGGGGGACACCTGCTTACTCTAGTTTCTTCAAAAATCAATGGTATTAACAAGGTGGTACAGATGCACTAACTGTCTCTAGTCTTCTGGCTTGCTAGCATCATCACCCCGAGAATGCAGGCCCACTGTTCTACAGCCCAGTATCAGGAGGCTTTACACCACAATGCCGAGGCATTGGACATGATGCTTTAGGCGTATGGTGCTGCTCCCGCACCGTTGAATAGTGCTGTAGATCCAATGCCAAACAAGCTCTCCTCAGGGAGCTCACATTTGAACCTTTAAGTCCGGGTTGTATCTTTCAGAGTACCCTGATGTTGGGACGATTAGTTCTGCTACTCCAGCTCATCTCAAAAAGTATTGGATGGAGCTCCATCATCGCTCCAGAGAACGCATTTCCACTGCTCCACAGCTCAGAGCTGGTGGGTTCATACCACTCAAGTTGATGCTTGGGCATTGGGCATTGGGCATGGTGACCACCACTGAATGCTTCTGGAGAGACCGGATCTGGCCATCAGGTAACATGCGTGCAAACAAACCCCACACGTCTTCAATTGGACAATTGGTCTCGTGTTTTCGGGACAGAAGATGCCTGACCTGATTTGCCGCTGCCCGAGGATCCGTGTGTGTACTGTGTGTTTCGCTTTTCTCATTTTCACGCTCCGTTGCTGCTACTTAGGACCCAGGTGTGTCACTCGGTTGTAGAAACATCAAGCCCTTTTAACGACTTGCAGAGACGACTCCAACACATGCGCGTTTGGAGTGAGCGTAGTTCACGTCGGACGTCCAAGCCGAAGACGTGTTTTGTATTTCTTATCGTTCTTATATGTTTAGCGTTCGTAAAGGCAGATGCTAAGCTAACATTGCTGACAACCGACACTGGACTTCAACTGTCATGCATAGCCTTTTTATGCATAGCCTGTTCAGTTCAACTTGAGCGTAAATAATAGTAAAATAATAAAAGAAAAGCTTTATTTTTCCTTTACACCCTGTTACCTGTTAATGTTTACATTACTTGATTTTTACGCCAGTGTATAAAATAAATAAATTAATTAATTTTAAAAAAGTATACGTGGACCAATAGTGGTGTTGAAAAGGCGGGACTTAAGCAGTTTGACCAATGCTTGATGTAGATGCAGGTATATGTAGACGAATAAGAGCGCTGAGAAGGCGGGGCTTAAACAGGCGCATTTAAAGCTGTATAGATCCAGTAGAAAGAAATGCTGATGTGAAATCAATGCGCAGCGTTAGCCTAGCAATAGCCTAGTAACCACGATGGATGTAGGATAATGTGACTTCAGGATTTCAGGATTGAATACTTTACAAGTCCTCGTCCACTAAACAGACCACATCTGACCACGGTGTCACACATTACTTCCTATAAAAAAATTTTACTGTAGCCTAGCATGTGTTAGCTAAGTCGTTGAGTTATGTAATTCTATCATCTATGAAAATTTTAAATTGGACCTGTATCTAATGGTATTTGGCCATTTTATAAGCCAGAAATAACTGGATCCTGCTTCTTGCACTTCCTTAAAAGGTGACGAGGTAAATAGTACTGGTCAAGAATGCTAGATTAGACATGTTGAATGAATGAAGGCTGTTAGCAGTTACCTAACGTTACCCCACCTAGCCCCTACAAGCCCCTACAAACTGGTCCCTACTTTTGGGCGAACTACCCCTTTAAGGTTCCTTGTCACAGCTGGACCCGCTGAGCCTCCCAGTCCCTGTTTTGATCCGACGCTTCTCTCTGGCTCGGCCTGAAGCTGAGTAAACCCCGTGAGGTCATAAAGAAATCTGCTCTGAACGCATTGGCATTCTCCCCGGACCGCCGGCCACGCCAGGCATTCTGTTCCAGGCCCGGTCACCGTGGCGATGGTCGTCCCCGGCGAAGGCTCCGGAGCCAGACACGGCCGGTTCGCTTTTGTTGGCGCTCATTAGCATGCGAATGCATCGCCGCTTGTCAAGTTTCCCCGGGAACAAAGAGCCCCCCTGTTTCCTCGGGATCGGGGAGGCCCAACTGGAATAGAGCACAGCTTTGACACTGAGTCACAGGACTTCAGAGAGAGAGCGCGAGAGATAGAGAAAGAGAGAGCTCCCCCAGTTGGGTTGTTGACCACATGAGCACGGAGCCGTATGCTAAGCCTTAATTGGGAATCTCTGGTACTTTGTCGGACCAACTGCCGGTTCTGCGTTAATGTGGGCCTTCTAATGGCAGTGTCGCAAAACCGCAAAGCACTGCAATCATGGCAGTTAGACTCCACAGCTACAAAAGGAGCTCCTTCCCAAATTCTTCTTCTCCGCCTAAACCTAGTAACTGATTGGGCCACCCTTGCCTTAGCATCTCAAGTCAGGGACTTAAGTCAGTCCACTTGATTTTGATTTTGTAGACTTGCCTGTGATTCCTTATGATGATTCGGATCATTGTCCTGCTGCATAACCCAACTGCGCTTGAGCTTTAGGTCACAAACTGATGGCACAGACATTATCCCCCAGGGTGTTCTGATAGAGAGCAGAATTCATGGTTCCAGTCCAGGTCTTGCAGAAGGGAAGCACACCAAGACTTTCTACCACCACCATGTTTGCCAGTTGGTATGATGTTCTTATGGTAAAATTCATTGCGTTAGCTTTACGTCAGATGTAACATGTAGTCGAACCCACGTCTTCTAAAAAGTTTCACCCTTGACTCATCAGTCTACATAATATTATCCCAAAGGTTTTGAGGGGGATGATCTAGATGTTTTTGGCAAATGCAAGACGATGGCCTTAGGGATGTAACCCTTTGTTTTACGTCTTTATTTGAATCTTTTTAAGACGAAATTGAACCCAATTGTCCATTAAATTTGGTTAACTGGTTGATTTAGTAGCTAAGAGGGCAGTTACTTTTCCCCCCCATGGGCGAGAGAAATGGACTGGTTATTAAAATCTGCACCATTTGTTTACACATGTCGTCTTTATCTTAATCTTTAGATTAAAATTAGTCGATTAGATTAGATGATGTGAACCATTTACATGCAACAAATATGCAAAAAATAGGAGACCTTAGGAAGAGGGCAAGTACCTTTTTCACAGCACTTGTATCCATTTCCCTCAACAAGCAATTACCATGCCTTTTTTTTATGAGCCCAGGAAATAAAACTGCAGTGACAAGCCAGGGCTGGGACTGGGAACCAGTGCCCCAGGTGACTGAGATTAGGTCCGAGTAGCAATAGTGGCTTTAAAGAAGACTGACAGTTTTCTATTGATTTCACAGCAGCAATCTTACCTCTACTGTCTGGTCCACAGAGGATAAGCATATTCGGCTTTTATCTATGGATCAGATGTGGGAAATATAGTAAAGAGAAGAAAAGGGCACAATCTGACACGCTTGGTTGTATTGCGAAACAGTTTTGTGTAAAAATGTTACAACTTACCCCTCAGACAAGGCTAATCTCCGAAGCTAGCTGTAACGGTCAGTAAAAAGTAAGTTAAGTCGATGCAGAACTTTATTATAATTAATTCAATTAATGTATAGTCAGCTTAGCAAATTGCTATCTAGTGTCCCTATCAAACAATGCTTCCAATGTGGCTATGTCTGCTAAAAGATGCCCATGCTGGCTAACATAGTACTGAGTGATGCAGGGATGGCCATCCTACTTATCCTTTAGCCTGACTAGCTCTCACTGTGAGTTGTTGATAAAACTACCTCCACCATGTTTGGAGGCTGTACTTTACCCTGACTAGCTCTCACTGTGAGCTGTTGATAAAACTACCTCCACCATGTTTGGAGGCTGTACTACTTTAGCCTGGCTAGCTCTCACTGTGAGCTGTTGATAAAACTACCTCCACCATGTTTGGAGGCTGTACTTTAGCCTGGCTGGCTCTCACTGTGCGTTGTTGATAAAACTACCTCCACCATGTTTGGGAGCTGTACTTTAGCCTGGCTAGCTCTCACTGTGAGCTGTTGATAAAACTACCTCCACCATGTTTGGAGGCTGTACTTTAGCCTGGCTAGCTCTCACTTTGAGTTTGGGTCTTGTGGTTTGGGCCTTGGGTCTGTTTGAATACATTCAAATTTCGCAGACGATGTTTCTATGGGAACAAAAGCAGAGGACCAGGTTCTACTGGAACCTATTTAACTCCAAGTACCCACAGTTCATCTAAATGAACCTCATGCTAAATTAAACCATGCTACCTAGGACAGTGGAGTGGGACTAATGTGAAAGCAGGCTAACGTTCAACTAGCAGTTGTTGCTACTTGAGTTGGCATTAGCGCTACAGCCAGCAGCACTCTACTATACAAATTAGCAGTGCTTAGCCTTTTAGATGTGTAGCATGTGTAGGAGTTATGGAGTGAAAATATGGTCGTTACTTTCTGGAAAAATAATGTTACGGGGTGGTAACATTTCCACTTCTTCCAGTGCTACATGCTCATTTCTTTCCACAAAGGCAACCGCATGCGATCCATACTGGCTGCTAATCCACTACCTAGCTAATCTATTAACATAGCGTACCATAGATAATGACCCACCCCGAGTATTGTGCCGTCGATGTGGCCGACTTCTCCGGCAATCAATGGCCCGCGCTCTAGGATTTGCACGTGCAGGACTGGCAGGTTTGCTGGAGCTATGAGAGGACAGCAGACTAATGAGTCCAGCCTCCTCTCGGTGAGGACAGGGTGTAAGTGTCTTCGCATTGACATGGACCTTAAGCTGTCATTGTTAAGGCGGTAGCTTCCCCGCTCGGCTGGGTTTCACTGGGGCCAATTAAAATACAGCGGAATGGAGAAGACGCGCCGCTAAAGGTATGCGTTCCGGTAGAATTCCGACTCCGAATTCCTTCAGAATTCCTTATTCATGTGCATGGATGTTTTATTTAATGCGCAGCATAGTAAGTGTGCTAGGTACTTGAGTGTGTGTTGGCTCTGCTGCGTGGGCTGGCATGAAAAAAATAAAAAGCCCCTCAGCATTACAGCTCCTCACTGTCACTGTGTCAGCCCCGTAACACCTACTACACACTGCTGCGCGAGCTAACAGGTAGGCCTGTGCGTTCACTGTGGTACGACATAGTGGCAGTTGTTATTTCTCCTGCACATGGCAGGGTTTCTTTGTAGAGATGATCCGATCTGAATAGCTTCATGCTGAGTCTCGTCCAATATTGACATCGATATTGATCGTTTGTGGAAGTAATACAGCCCCACAGTTTAGATATGTAGCTAATTTATACTACGGTAAAATCATATTTTAATGGATCGGGTACCGGCTATTTTAATCTGAATACCGAGTCTTTGCTTTAACCTCGGTGTTCAGAGCGTCATGTGGTGTCAGAGTGTAGTTACTGAAAAAGTAGTAGGCAGTAAATCAATAGGTACCTAAGTACTGAGGACCAATAGAAATGCTCCAAAATGACCAATTATTGAATTATTTATGCAATGGAAAACGAATGTATGACAAAATATCAATAATTACGCCCCTTTCTAAGTCGTGAAGAGGCTGATTACTGCCCTGCATGTTCTAGATATCAGTGAAGCACACTTAAAAGTGGTCGTAATTGGCTACCTGTCACTCTTAGGCCTTATCCAGTTGGGTTCTGCATACAAGACAAGTGCAACAAGACCCAGTCCACCTTCCTGGCCCATCCCAAAGCCTTAAAAATCTGGCAGTAGAGGAATGGCGAAAGCTGTGTAGATGTAATCCACAGGATCACGGTGCTGCAGATATAACATTAATCCAGAACTCCGGGAGTGGCCGGAGTGACCCAGCAGGTACAGAGAGAAAAAAAAATGGCCAGGAAGAAATAAATAAAACAGTAAAATGGGGCAAATATCTGCTGTTTTTATGTCCTGACACTCACGTCCCACGAGGTCTGAGACACTGTCGCATAGGCAGGTCTGTTTATACCTCCTGGTTTTACCCGTCAGTGCTGGGAAACAGCACAATGGACGTGACTTGCATGACCAAACCGGGCAGATTGTGGGTAACACGCTTCAGAGTGTAGTTAACACACTGTAGAAAAGGTCCATGATTGATCACTGACCGCAGATGCAGGCCATTAGCCAAGACATGTTTGGAATCTGATGTGTGCTTCTTTTTTGCTTACATTGGCTAACATTGCTAACAAACACTGGACGTACTGAAAAAGTAGAAGCAGGAAATCAATAGGTACTGAGTAATTACTACTTGTTGAAGAATTAGGAGGTACTGAATAAATGACAGGCATTAAGTAATTAGTATATACTGTATAATTACATTTACCAAAAAACTGGTGTGTACTTAATAGTAAGTACTTATTATTTACAAATGACAACTTATTGAATAATTACTAGACACTAAAACTAGAAAAGTAGTAGAAACTAAATTAGTAGGTATTGACTAATTAGTATCTGTGGTATAATTAGTAGATACTGAGTAGTTAATACATACTGAATAATTGATTTGTACTGAATAACTAGTATTTACTATTTACAACTTATAACTTGTTGAATAATTACTACATACCAAAACAAAATCAGTAAATCAGTAGGTACTGAATAATTACTACTTGTTGAATAATAAGGAGGTACTAAATAATTAGTAGGTACTGAATAATACTTACTCTATAATTGATAATTAATGCTTACTGAATAATGTGCTGAATAATTAGTACTTACTATTTACAAATGACAACTTATTGAATAATTACTACATACCAAAACAAACTACAAACAAAAACCAAAAAAATCTAAATCAGTAGGTACTGAGTAATTATTATTTGTTGAATAATTAGGAGGTACTAAATAATTAGTAGGTACTGAAAATGAATACTTACTAAATAATTGTTATATATTAAATAATTAGAAAAGGACTTTTTGAATAATAAGTAGTAGGCACTAAATGTGGAGGTACTGAAAAAATTTGTAGGTACTCAAAAAAAGTAGCTACTAAATCATTTTAAAATGATTATTATTAAATTAGAATGAATTATTAAGTACTAAATGATTCATAGGCACTAAATAATTAATAAATACTGTGCAATTAAACTGAATAATTGGTTCATATCAAATAATTAGTACTTACTATTTAAAAATTACTTTGTTGAATAATTACTAGATATTGAATGAGTAGTAGGCATGAATCTAGTGAGTACTGAATAATTACTACTTAGTGAATAATTAGTAGCTATTGAATAATTCTGGGGTTAATTATTTGTTTGTTATGGCAGTAACAAATAAACAGTGTTTGTTAGCGACATTAGCTTAGCATCTCTTGTCTAAAAAACACATGGATTGGCCAAACAAATGACGGTCTGGATGCACATACACTTTCGGGCGTGTATTTCTTACGGTTGTTGATTGGTGACAGCCCAACGTCCAGTGCTTGTTAGCAACATTAGCCTAGCATGTCCCGTTCTAAGCCAAAGTGACACATATCAAATACCAAACATGCCTCGACTGATCGACCGCATCTGGAATCAGGGATCAGTCCGTGTTCGCTCGATTTTTAGCCGAACTGCTCCCCTAAATGAGCTGTTCAGAGCCTTGTAACCAGGCTTACCTCCGAGGTCTGGTCAGGGGTCACTGTACCTTTTAATAGGCGAAGGCTGAAGCAAGTCTATCGACCAAACCCGACGCAGAGGACAGGTTAATGTTATTCATAGCCTGATGGGTGATCCTGGAGCCAAAGCACACACAGATATCACAGCTTTTGAAGCGAGTGTGTTGGTGTGTGTTCACGGTGAAAGGGGCCGGGGGGTTGTATGGGGTCACGCAGTGCTTTCAGATGGTGATATTCTGGTTGTAAGACAAAGCAATCAGAAAGGCTGTTTCAATTCTCCACTGGGGCAAAGGACACATATCCCATTACACAGCATAGCTGCCCTGTGTCCACACACACCTGCAGTCAGCCACCATGGTGCTAATCTATCTCACAGTACCGTGTCGTCACATTTGTACCGAAGCAGGCCTGTATAAATATGCACGTACAGTACGCATGCCCCCTGTGTTTAATATGCATGCGCGACTCGTTTACCTCTGAATTAATTATGCATGGCAAATATGAAAAGGTAAGCTGATTACTGATTAATGTGCTTTGTGCTTTAATCTAGGCTAGGCCTCAAGAGAACCTCCGGTGGGAGCAGGTTGGGGGGTGGGCGGGTTGTGGCTGAAAGGAAAACACAGACGTAAGAAACAAATCGGTCGCCCCTCAGGGAACGCTGGTTTAACCAGTATGAGTTACTTGTAAGTTCTGTTTGGTAAAATTAGTACCTACTAAACAATAAGTAGATACTGAATAACGTGTAGGTACTGAAAAAGTAGTTGGCACTAAATTAGTAGGTACTGTATAATTACCACCTGTTGAATAATTAGTGGGTGCATTCTTTTTAAGACAGTGAATAATTGATAGGTACTGCATCATTAGCACTTATTAGTTATTAGTATGAAATTAATAATTAGTAGATGCTGAATAATTAGGATATACTAAACAATAAGTAAAATACTGAATAATGTGTAGGTACTAAAAAAGTACCTACAAATTTAGTGCCTACTACTGTATAATCACCACTTGTTGAGTAATCTGTAGGTGCTAGATAATTGTTGTTGGATCGTTAGTAAATACTGAATAATTAGGATATACTGAATAAATAGTAGTTACTACGTTATTCTTTTTGAGTAATTAGTAGACACTGAGTAAGACACTGCATCATAAGCACTTATTAGTATCAAATGAATAATTAGTACCTACTAAACAATAAGTAGATACTGAATAACGTGTAGGTACTGAAAAAGTAGTTGGCACTAGATTAGTAGGTACTGTATAATTACCACTTGTTAAATAATTAGTAGGTGCTACATCATTCTTTTTGAGATACTGAATAATTAGTAGATACTGCATCATTAGTGCTTATTAGTTACTAGTATGAAATTAATAATTAGTACTTCTTAAATAACTAGTAGATACCAAATAATTAGGATATACTAAACAATAAGTAAAATACTAAATACTGTGTAGGTACTGAAAAAGTACCTACTAATTTAGTGCCTACTACTGTATAAATACCGCTTGTTGAATAATTAGTAGGTTCTAGATAATTGTTGTTGGATTGTTAGTAAACACTGAATAATTAGGATATACTGAATAAATAGTAGGTACTACATCATTAGCACTTAATTAGTTATTAGTATTAGAAATGAATAATTAGTACTTTTTAAATAATTAGTACATACTAAATCATTTGTACCTACTAAACAATAAGTAGATACTGAATAACGAGGAGGTACTGAAAAAGTAGTTGGCACTAAATTAGTAGGTACTGTATAATTACCACTTGTTGAATAATTAGTAGGTGCATCATTCTTTTTGAGACACTGAATAATTGGTAGATACTGCATCATTAGTTCTTATTAGTTATTAGTATGAAATTAATAATTAGTACTTCTTAAATAGTAAAATACTGTATCATTACCACTTGTTGAATAAATAGGTCCTGAATAATTAGTAGATACTGTGTCATTAGCGCTGATAAGTAATTAGTATCAAATGAATAATTAGTACTTTTTGAATAATTTGTAGATACTGAATAATTAGGATATACTAAACAATAAGTAAAATACTAAATAATGTGCAGGTACTGAAAACATACACACTAATTTAGTGCCTACTACTGTATAATCACCACTTGTTGAATAATCATTAGTAATTGTAATTGTTGTTGGATTGTTAGTAAACACTAAATAATTAGGATATACTGAATAAATAGTACTACATCATTCTTTTGGAGTAATCAGTGAACACTGAATAATTAGTAGACACTGCATCATTAGCACTTAATTAGTATTAGAAATGAATAATTAGTACTTTTAAAATAATTAGTACATACTGAATCATTAGTATCTACTAAACAATAAGTAGATACTGAGAGAGAAGTAGGCACCAAATTAGTAGGTACTGTATAATTACCACTTGTTGAATAAATAGTTCCTGAATAATTAGTAGATACTGCGTCATTAGCGCTGATAAGTTATTAGTATCAAATGAATAATTAGTACTTTTTGAATAATTTGTAGATACTGAATAATTAGGATATACTAAACAATAAGTAAAATACTAAATAATGTGCAGGTACTGAAAATGTTAAACGTAGTGCCTACTACTGTATAATCACCACTTGTTGAATAATTAGCAGGTCCTGGATAATTGTTGTTGGATTATTAGTAAACACTGAATAATTAGGATATACTGAATAAATAGTAGGTACTACATCATGAATAGACACTGAATAATTAGTAGATACTGTGTACCGAATAGGAGGTGTTAAAATAAGGCCGGGGTTCAGGGGGTTATTACAGAGTGGAACCTAACATGCTTGTTTGTGGTTCTTTATCGAACTTCTGGAACCAGAACCGATTGCAGCACCTTCATTTGGCAGCGTGTAGCCAGCACTACCTCGGCCTCCTAAAATCAGAGCTACGGTTCTTCTCGCTTGTTTGTCTGAGAAGTAAAAATCAATAGCAGTGAGGATTTCTCCTCCACCGAAGAGCCCAGGTGCTGCACTTGTCAGAATGTGGGACAGTGTGTTGAGATTGAGGCCCATGTCTTATTCTCCAAAGCACCTCCACTGTATAACCACCACCACACACACACACACACACACACACACACATGCATACACTCTGACTGATGTGTCACTGCAGTGTTTGAGTGTTTGCTCCTCCTTTAACTGCTCTTCTATTGTCGTGCCCTTCACAGAAGCCCTGCGCCTCAGCTGTGAGTGTGTGTGTGTGTGTGTTCAGTCAGACGCCTCTACATGAGAGAGTGAGGGATGTGTTTTTTAAACTCGCATTCGGAAATTGTCCAGACGCTGCCGCAGCTGCAGCAGAGCTAATGTTGACAAAAAAAACCTCAGCAAACAAAACACAGCTCTGCTAGGAGGCGAGCAACTGCTGCTACTCTGACTGTGCAGCAGAGATCGGCACCCTTAAAGCTGCATGCCGTTCAACAGCAGGTCAGGCTCCCTGCCATCAGCAGCCGGAGCCTGAGAGAGCACAACTGGCCTTGCTCTCTCTCCCTGGGTCAGTAGATGGCTCTCTCGGCCTCTCCCCACATCCCCATGGGCGCCTGCTAGCCGGCAGATTCGTCGGAGCTGGGTACCTGACGCTTTCCTCCGAGCATGTTGGTTGATTGCATGGTGACGTTGCATCAGCAGCGGTTCGAAAAGAGGCAGTAAATAGGGGGAGAAATAGGGGAAGAGCACTGCATTGGGTTGAAGTTGGATTCCCCCTAGCACTAGCACTAGCAATGCTCCCAACACTAGGAGGGTAAGGGCTTAATACATGCAAAGCCAGCCTCCGCCTCTTTTTAAAAAAATCGTCAGGTCTCCAAATCCACCGCCGACCAACACCGCTTAAGAGTGATGAGTGGAGAGAGAGCGCCATCTACCCACCCGGAGAGAGCACGGCCAATTGTGCTCAATCGGACTCTGGACGCTGATGCCAAAGCAACGTAGCCCGGGATTCAACCTCGCGACCTCCGGGCTGCGATGTTCAGATCATGGGTGGATGGGCATCATGATGGACCTGTGTGACCATCAGCTAGCATTCATCCAGTTTACCCAACCAGGACATTCGCGGCTGGGTTCATTCACACAGTTTTTTGGCGTGACGGGGTGGTTTATTGGCATGTGAATAGCAGGGAAACAGCAGCAATGCCAGATGCCAGTCACAAAAATGATGAAACCTCACTAGATAATAAAATCGCTGGTAATTAGCAAACTAGTCACTGGGACACAATTTCCTCTTATCGTCACTTTCAATAGTAAATCTGGCATTTTTTAAAAGGGATCCTCCAGGAATTGCACGTTTTCAATCTCTGCAAGCCATTAAATTCCTGTATTGTTTTGTTTTGTTTTTTTTTTTCATTCCAACTTTAAACTAATAACTTCTCGCCTCTTCATTTAACTAATATTCAGAAATTCAAACGCAGAAAGAAAAGGGCCCATATGTGCGAAGCCTCGAGCTATTCCCACAAGAGCACAAGAGTCCTACAGATATTTACTTTCCCCAGCGTCTCACTCTTTAATCACTGCTCCCTGGCAGTTAGTTAGTTAGTTGCGACGCAAATTGGGACAAGTGGCCCAGGGACGTGTCCCCATGGTACGATGCTAATTTCAAATAAATCTTTTGCACCACAATTAGCCATAACATTAAAACCACCTGCCTGCAATTAAGCAAGTCCTTCTCGTGCCACCAAAACAGCCCTGGCCTGTCGAGGTAAGTGTCCTGTGGTATCAAGTCCTGTGGTACCAAGACAGCAAGATAGCAGCAGATACTTTAAGGCCTCTACATAATGAGCAGCAGTGAGCAGCAGCCTTGAGCCATGAGTACTGACCACTGCATACCGGGAACACCCCACAAGACCTGGAGACGCTTTGGAGATCCCTGACCCAATTGTCTTGCCATCACATTTTGGCTGTTGTCAAGGTTGAAGCCGATCCCTTTCCCTCTCAGATATATTATCTATCAGTGACATCAAGAGAAGTTTGGTGTCTCAGGGGTTTGCTTCCTCTATTTAACCCTGGAGCCACGAGGAGCTACTTCTGTAAGGTCAACCTGGGCCTGGCCGAGACAAGTTGGATGAAAGAAAGCAAGAATAGCTGAAAGACAGAGAGCTGGAGGACTGTTCCAGTGAAGTCAGCAAGTATTTATTTTCGTTCGGTCGGAGCGGTTCACACTCTGCGAACGCGGGGGTCCGTGCCAGTGTGCAGCCGTAGCCATGGTAACAGACGTTCTTGTTCCAAGGCGCACGCTGTTCGCGCCCATTGTTTGCCGCAGTAATGGGCTGGAATTCTCGCCAAAGTGATTCAGCGCTTCCAGGCCAGTTCAGAGGGACGAGCGCCGCGAAGACGAAGGCGCTTCGACAGCGATGGCGGTGGCGGCCGTGTCACCTGGACGGCAAGAGCCTGTTTAGCAAAACGCCAGCCAGCACACCAAGCTGTCCAGTCTGGGCTGGGACAGGACCCCTGAAACCTTATCTTGACCTGAGCAGATGAGGAGCCGGTGTTATGTCGGGAGGGGGGAAACAAGAGAAACAGATTGGATCATGGGTAGTTCCCACCTAGTCGCCTGCCAAGATTTGAGTCCTTTTCACCAGCCTGTGCAGCAATTTTCTCTCTCTCGCTCTTTCTCTCGCTGTCATTCTCTCTCTCCCTCTCTGTCTGACGGCCGCCCCTCTCTCAGCTTGACGTCTGAAATGATTGCGCTTCCATCTCGGCAACCAAGCCACTCAGAGCTCTACAGCAGGTACCATTAAAACGGTCAGTAATAGACCGTAAGTGTTCTCCAGGCACACATCGGCAGCAGCTGAAAGTAGGTGCCCTCGCCCCATTTGCACAGAGCACTTCCCTCACACAGGTCCAGATTTATGGAAAATCTCACAATCTCTGAACTATTGGCAGTACTTTACTGTCAGATGAAATCAGGGGTTCCCTGACCAATCAGATCAAGTTCAATCAAGTCAAGCAGCAGAGGTGCATGGCTGAATAATAAGAAACGATACACAGACCAGTATGGGGTGGCATACTGGTATGCAGTGTTGAGAATGACCCACCACCCAAATACTACAGTCTGCTCTATGGTGGTCAGTTCTGTGGGGTCCTGACCATTGAGGAACAAACAGGGTGAAAGGAGGCTAGCTAACAAAGTATGCAGAGAAACAGATGGAGACAGTCTGGAATTATAGTCTGGAACTGCACAGTGCTCCTAAATGGGAAGTGGAGCTGATGTTGGAATGGGCCAAGTTCGTTCCAAACCAGGGGTGGTCATAATATTCTGACATGACTGTGATATGTGCTGTAGTGGTAAATATGTAATCTAATGTGATTCTGTTGTTTGCAATTCAAAGCTGGTGTGAACGACCAAAAAGCAACAAAAAGCTCATGTTCATGTGATGCACCAACGTCCTCCTGCCTCCCAGCTCTCATTAGTAGATTATGCAACTAAATGAAAACAGCCATTATTTTCCTTCATCCATATTCACCTCTTCAGCAAGCTGAACACCACTTGAGCTTTGGAACACTGCACCGAACACCATGTCTTCTTCAGCCCTCGTCATATTTTGCTGCTGTGGTCCCTGTACTCTTCTCACAGTATGAGTTCTGAGCTTGGGCAAGTTCTTTACAGACATGGAATTTATGTTTTTAATAGTCTTAAGACATTTAGATCTAAAGCGTCTGGTTAAATATAGAATTTTCTTCTACATGTGATGCCTTAGAAGAACTACTTTGGGTTCTTGTAAACAGTGGTTCTCAACCCACTCCTCAGAAAAAAAATACCAGGACCGTCTGACCATCTGACCAAACGATAAACCCTTAATTGATTGTTCTTTAGAGAACTAGATGTGTGAGTGTGACAAACCTTTTTTAAAGTTTAAAGAACCTAAGTTCTTCACACATCACTTTTAGTGTAAGATACACTACATGCTGCTGTGGTCCCTGTACTCTTCTCACAGTATGAGTTCTGAGCCTAGGCGAGTTCTTTACAGAGATGGAATTTATGTTTTTAATAATCTTAAGACATTTAGATCTAAAGCGTCTGGTTGACCATTGAATTTTCTTCTACATGTGATGCCTTAGAAGAACTACTTTGGGTTCTTGTAAACAGTGCTTCTCAACCCACTCCTCAGAAAAAAAATACCAGGACCGTCTGACCATCTGACCAAACCCTTAATTGATGGTTCTTTAGAGAACTAGATGTGTGAGTGTGACAAACCTTTTTTCAAAGTTTAAAGTTTAAAAAAAGTTTAAATATTGGAACATTTTCAAACTTTTACTTCTGAGTTCATCACACATCACTTTTAGTGTAAGACACACTCCGAAAAAAAATGTTCTACATAATATTAGAAAAGACTTATTTGACTTATTTGATTGAATGGTGCTGCATTAAAACATATTTTAAAAGGTTCTATATAAAAACACGAAACTTTTTAACCAAGCAAGGAAACGGTTCTCTGAGTTGCCATGGCTGAAGAACCCTTTTTAAAAGAGTGTACAAGAACCAAAAGTGGTTCTTCTGAGTGCAGGCGATCTGTAGAGGTGGTATGCTTCAGAGGCTGGCTAGAGTGAGTTCAGCCAGAGTGTACGTAGCGGGATCTGTGCTCACGGACGAGTCTGCGGAGACCGAGGGTACTGTGAGAGGGGTTGCAAAAAAAAAAAAACTAAACAAAAAAAAACATGTTTCCCATCATCCTTTCACGACTGCTGAACAAGAGGGGGAAGGAGGCACACATGGAGCGAGAGAGAGAGAGATAGAGAGACAATGAGAAAGACAAAGTGAACGAGCAGAAGAGCAGCTACGCATGATTGTGCTTGTTAGTGTCGCTAAATGGAGACATGCCCCATTTGACAAGACACTGATGCATTATTCTCAGCCACAAACAGAGCTGTTATTGTAGAACCTGGTCCATTTGTTTTATTCAGTTTAATACAGAATATTTGTATAATGCAGATTATTTTCCTACATAATCATTTTTCCTTTTTTTGTTTTTCAAATTACATTAACAAACAACAAAAAGTATCCACGCCACACGTGATGCGTAACTGCCACATGGATATATGGTATATTACTAAAGATAATAATCATAATATGTAATATTAAATTAAATTGTATGATATAATTATAATGATACATTATTAATTAACCAACTGCTGGGTAAATATCTATTTTTGGAGTCTTCATAAATAAGTTAATCGTGTAACAAGCTGGAAGCCTTGGTGTAGTCATGGATGATCAGTTATCAGTAAAAGTTTAAAAACTGCAGGCAACTGGTTTTCATGCCTGATGTAAAAGAGACCGCCCACTTGCCTCAAACTGGTGGAGTTGTTAAGTAATAGACTTGCTTATGTGGTTTCTGACTATGTTACACTGGTATCGATAAATACGGACAAAGACATGGATCGAATTCCGGATCCAAGGTGGCTTCTAACAATGTTTGTGGACTTATCTGAACTGTCCCAGAAGAGTAGTCGAACCCGGGAACTCGAAACCGTACTCGATTCACCTTGAATATCAAATAAAACGAGGAATGTTACATAACCTAGGTCTAGTTTGACTGTACCACTGGATGATGTAATGCCATAGGATCAATTGCAGCCAATCAAGTTGAAAAGAGCGCTGGTCATTGTATTGGCAGGCGATGGAAAGTGATCGATGAGGCAATCAAGAGGCGCGAGTCGCCTCCTCCTCGTCCGCCGCGGAGCATGCTGAGGCTGAAGCGCAATCCGTGGCCGAAACCCACATGCAGTGTTGCAGGCACGGATCTATGAGTGATAATTACACCAGGAACTGGGCGGCAGGGACATTTTTAATTAAGAGACAGTGGGGACAAAAATCAATATTTGGCTTTGGGTTCAGGGAGGTTCAGCAGCATGACCCATACCTACACGCTCTCCTGCTGTAACTGTGGAGGTTTCCAGGCCCAAGAAGTGGAATGTTCTCAGAGCAACGGTACACAGTCTTTGGCCCATAGACGCCAGGCAGTGTTGAAGAATTGCGAATGTCCACTAAATTACATGCTGTTGTCCAATTGTATGTGCTTGCTGTAGTCTCTTGAGCCCTGGGCTTATTTTTGAGGTTTTACCCTAAGCATTTAATAACTACTACAAATGATTCAGTAACTGCTGTAAATGATTCATTAACAACCATAAACAAATCAATAACTACTATAAATGATTCAGTTATTGTGGTAAATGATTCATTATCTGCTGTAAACTATTATGTTGGAACAACTATTAATAATTCAGCAAAGACAAAGTAATGTGATTCAGTAATGACTAAAAACAAATCCGTAACTACTATAAATGATTCAGTAACTGTGGCCAATGAATCACTAAATGTGGTAAATGGTTCAGTATTCTGCTGTAATGACTATAAACAAATCAGTAACCACTATAAATGATTCAGTAACAACTATAAATAGTGATGTAAACGATTCAGTAACTTATATAAATGATTCCATAATGACTGTAAATAATTCATTAACTGCTACAAGTGATTCAGTAACTGCTATGAAACTTATATGTAGCTAATGTTGTTTGAGGTTGAGGAGTAGAAGTATGGGACCCACATCCAGGTCGTTGGACTTGGCAGTACTTTAGCCTGGCTAGCTCACTGTGAGTTGTTGATGTTACTACCTCCACCATGTTTGGGGGCTGTACTACTTTAGCCTGGTTAGCTCTCACTGTGAGTTGTTGATGAAACTACCTCCACCATGTTTGGGAGCTGTACTTTAGCCTGCTTAGCTCTCACTGTGAGCTGTTGATGAAACTACCTCCATCATGTTTGGAGGCTGTACTTTAGCCTGGCTAGCTCTCACTGTTGTTGTTGATGATGATGCTCCCTCCTCCATACCATCTCTCCAACAGTCCAGTGACTCTATTATTGCCACCAAAAGGGAAATTCAACTAATATAGGAATGAATTCTGACTCCTGCACACAACACACCCAACAAACACACTTTCTGTGAAATGTATATACGTGTGTATATATGTATATTTTTTATATACAAATTTACATAATATATTATATATGACAATTTACATAAACATCTATATATATATATATATATATATATATATATATATATATATATATATATATACAGAAACTAAGACTACATCTACCCAGAACGGCCTTACAGATAAACAGGTGTCCAATTACTTATGAACCGCCCTTTCTTTTATATTATCTTCCACGTTCTGCATGATTATTCAGCTCGTCCACAAACAGAGCGTCTGCTCACCACCTTTTCCTCATGTCAGTCTAACGAGTGTGTAAATACTACTTAAATATACTTAATGACTGATGCAGCATTACGGTAATGGTGTTTAATTGCTGTAGGACTGGATCCCGCACGCTTCCGTATGTAAATATCGGCGGATCAGACACAGCTTTGTGGGCGTGTGTATGTGTGTGTAGACAATTAGTGAAATTATCAGGCCTAATTACTGTTATTTACTGGTCGTGTGTGTACTGCGCTGTAACACACAATTACAAGGGACTACAGACACACACAAACAAGAGACTTCATGATGAAGGTTGTTAAATTCATATGTTAAATAAATGTGTTTTAAGTATTTTAGTTTTTATTTTTACTCATTTATCCTTTGTGAAAAAAAGTCAAACAATTTAAATGTTATTAAAACAGTGAAAAAGAAAATTAGTTAATTAGTTTAATAATAAAGTAATAAAAAATAGACACAAACATAATATATTTATATATATATAATTAATTTATTTAACTCCTGTTAGACTGTATTTAAGCACACACTTTAGTTCTACACTCTCAAAACTACATTACTGTTGTAATTAACATCAATTTCATAGGCACTAAAATAGAACCCTGCGGGACGCCATCGGATATGCTAAGAGTGGCCAAGTCATTTGAAATACTTTTTTGCATTAGAATTCATTAATGAATTATAACCCTAGGGTCCAATGAATTAATTAATTTAAAACACTAATTAATTAATATTTTTTTAAAACAATTCTTGACTGACTTTAAAGCTAATGTTATTTAATCAATAGGAAATTTGATTCTGGTGATTTCAGATATTGGTTAGAACGTTGATTTCTGCCCGCGAGACCGTCCACTCCCACCAAAACAACTCTCTGAGATACAAGCCGTCCTCTTGTTTGATACAAGCTAGTGTTTCCAACCCATCAGCTGAGGTACATCATGTCCACACGTCTGGGTGGGGGGTGGGGGGGTGGTGTAAGGGTGAGGGGGTCATGAACTGACCGTTCTCTCGCTTCCTGACATCGATTATATCTCAGTCTCTGACTTATTCTGATGTGATCGACTGCACGTTACGACCACGTTAAAGTCTCAGGAAGTGGATGATGCAGACAGAAGGCCAGGGCCGGACTGGTGTGTGCAGTCTTACGGTCTTATGTTTTCTGCATATTTTAGAAACAGTTTGTTCATTATCTCTCCTTCTCTCTCTCTCTCTCTCTCTCTCTCTCTCTCTCTCTGTCAACCTTTCTCTCTCTCTCTCTCTGTCAACCTGTCTCTCTCTCTCCACTTGTCTCTCTCTCCCCCTGTCTCTCTCTCTTTCTCTCTCTCTCTCTCTCTCTCTGTCTGTCTTTCTCTCCACTTGTCTCTCTCTTCCCTCTCTCTCTCTCTCTCTCTCTCTCTCTCTCTCTCTCTCTGTCTGTCTTTCTCTTTCTCTCTCCCTCTGTCTCTCTCTCTCTTCCCCTGTCTCGCTCTCCCCCTGTCTCTCTCTCTCTCTCTCTCTCTCTCTTTCTCTCTCTGTCTCTCCCCGTCTCTCTCTCCCCTGTATCTCTCTCTCTCTCCCCCTGTCTCTCTTTCTGTCTGTCTTTCTCTCTCTCCCCTGTCTCTCTCTCTCTCTCTGTCTGTCTTTCTCTTTCTCTCTCCCTCTCTCTCTCTCTGTCTCTCTCTCCCCGTCTCTCTCTCCCCTGTATCTCTCTCTCTCTCTCTCTCTCTCTCTCTCTCTCTCTGTCTCTCTCTCCCCGTCTCTCTCTCCCCTGTATCTCTCTCTCTCTCTCTCTCTCTCTCTCTCTCTCTCTCTCTCTCTGTCTTTCTCTTTCTCTCTCCCCCTGTCTTGCTCTCCCCCTGTCTCTCTCTCTCTCTCTCTCTCTGTCTCTCTCTCCCCTTCTCTCTCTCGCTCAGCTTCTATGGGTAGTTCTAGCAGATGGAGCTTCTCTGGGCTACTCTCCCTGAGAGAATCAGTGGAGTATTTTAGGCCAGAGTAATCCTGGCCATCTGCTCTGTCTCTCTCTCTCTCCCCTACCGCACTTACCACGCAACCTCCGCCTTCCCAGCATGCAACACTCACCCGAGCTTCCGCCCCGCCTCTCATTGGCCAGCGCGTCACGACTGCTGGCTCACAGGAGAAGTTATATTGTAGAGTTTATGGCAGATGATTGGTTTATTATTGTTTGTGTTCAGTTTATTATTTCTTTATTTTTGCTGTATTCTGTTGCTTAAGCTTAAGCTGTACAGGATAGAAATCAAGTGGGCGGGGCTTAGGTTATGTTCTGGCAGGCCAATAGAAAGATCCTTGGCACGAACAACTGACTGCTTAAATATGTAAATAGTGTAAATTAGTGTAATATTTTATATAATATATTTTGTATTATATAACTAGCGTGTACACCTCACAGGTAGAAAGATGATCATCTTATTGGTAAGTGGTTTTATACATTATTATTTTGTGATATATATAAAGAATGTCTACTAAAAAGTATATTTGAATAAATATTATTTGAAAGTATTTAAAGGTATTAATAAGTATTAAGGATTAAAAATATGTAATTAAAACTTTTTCATCTATCAGCTGTTAAAGATATGAAATGTAGTTTTAAATATGTACAAATAATAATAATAATGAAAGTGCTTTGTAACAATATAATATAATATAATAAATAATAACAACTTTGAAGTAGATTATGAAAAATACATAAAAATATACCATGATAACAGTAACAGTATTATTTTATTGTTATTATTATTTTTATTATTATTATTATTAATATTAGTAAAGTAGAATGTGCTTGATAAATATTTTGACTTAATACTATTTATTTTTCCCACCGCATTGTAAACATCCTTTTCAGGTAAAATATTTTAATACAATTCTTTTTATTTTTAACAATTTTAATTCAATATATTTAATTGCTTAATTTCTTAATTAGAATAACCCAATTGAATAATTTCCTTGAATAATTAAAAACAACATTTCTAATCTGTAGTAGTGCAGTAATGACCCTCTTCATCATTAAGACTGCTGGTAAATCTCTTTATGTGTGAAGTCACTGAAAGATGGATTTAATGGCTTTAGTTGAACACAGAGACGACCGGCTCTAATCCACTTATAATGAAATCTTACTGAGAATGAACTGAACGCGTCGTACGTCTTACAGGAGGGGGCTCGGCAGAATGGGGGGGGGGGGGGGGGGGGGTGGATTACACTAACTCCTAATGAGACGAATTGAGGGGTCTTTAGTCAGATTAACTGCAGTATGAACAGGGTGGTGAGCCACCGTGTTGGCTGAATTTCACTCTGCAGACGGAAACGACGGTGATGAAAAATTCATGCTGAGAATTTGTTTACAGGGTTCTTCATTCTGAGCTAAACTGGAGGATCTGGCTTTAATTTTTAATCAGGATCAAAATTAATGAATTCCTATCAATCGGGGGCTCGGAATCCGAATATTAATGCATCAGTGCAGGAGTGTGTGTGCGTGTATATGTGTGTGTAAGTAAAAGTGTGTGTGACTACAGTGATGTATTGGCGCTTGCGTGTGAATAGAAAAACTTGTATAATTGATACATTTTTAATTTTTTTAATTTAATTTATTCCTTTATGGGCTTAACAGTAAGAATTATATTAAGAATATTAATTAGAATAACCTTTTTCCTAAATCTCTTTATTGATGAGACAAAAAGTGCCATTATAGTGAGCTATAAATAGAGTTTTCAGGTATGTTAATAAATGTTTAATTTATGGTATTTGTTGAAAAATATGATTAGAAAATAAAGATATTTAAATAGTATTTAAGCATAATAATAATAATAATAATGTAGCAAAGAATGCTCAATAAATTAAAGAATAGTGTAATAACAGTAAACATAATTAATCAGATTGTGCCTGATAAATATATAAATAATATAAAATTATATTTATTTTCAATATAAATATTTCTAGATATTTTAAAAATTATATTAAACTGGAATGCAACTGATAAACAAAAATGTTTTGAAATAATAACAAAAAAATGTTAATTCAACAATTAATTACTAAAATAGATTTCAGATATTTAAAATATATATATTTAATAATTCTGCTGTCATGCTCATTGCATTTATTATTAGCCATTATTAGCTATTATAAGCACATTATTATCAAACCTACCAACAGCTACAAACTTCATATGGTCTACAGTTACTACAAGTGGGCGGGGCTGCTGGATGCCCCAAACTGAATGTGGTCATTTTCTTTACCACTGGTCAGAGAATCGCACTGTACAGCCTGCCACAGATTTGTCCAAGATTGTACTGCCGTTGTGTTGTAGCATGTGAAGACCACGTACTGACCATTGTTACAGTGGACACACACAGTGGATTGTTAACTCAGCCTTTTAGCGCAAGTGGAGTCTGGACAATAGACTGTGCACTGTATTATAGGGCAGTATAATAACCAGCCAGGCATGAGGTTAAGAACCTAAAGACACCCGAGGCTGCAGGGACAAAAGGAGATGCGGACGAGATGCGGACGCTTCCGGCCCGGCCAGGGCTGGACGAAGAGTGTCCACTGGTACAATGAAAGATGTTGAGGATGGTTCCTTTGGTAGTCAGACAAAGACCTAGGCTTTCACTATTCAAAATAAAGGATGCTATTGGGCATGTACCCAGCCAGCCACCTCTCGATGCGTATACCCGGCTCTGACGCACCGGCTAGCAGATGTCAGTGACGGCCAGCGCCGCACTAGAGTGATGTGGTGGGATAGCACCATCTACCCATCCTAGAGAGTGCAAGGCCAATCGGGATACGAACCAACAATCCTCTGATCACAGTGACAACGCCTTAGTCCGCTGGACCACCCAGGGCCATTTATCATCGAACTTCTCACAATGCTGGTCTGGGATCAGTTGAGGTTCACTGACTTCAGTTAGACAGCTGATGAGAGGAGATCTTGGACCTGGACCTGTCTCAGCACCCAGAACTTTCAGAGATTTGCAGGGTCCCATGGCCTGAAAAATATCAATCATGTGATCTGATCAGCCGATCTCCAGTCGCGTCTTCACGGCGAACACAACGTCCGATGGCGATGCATAGCTCTTTTTGTTCTTGATCGGCCCCTCCAACGCCTCCCTGCCAACCCCCCACCCTCCCCCCAACTTAGATTACTCCCCCTAACAACAGCTCAGGACCCAACCAGAGCGTTCTTTTCACCTGAGAACACACAAACAGCCGCACATGTGGCTGTGGCTGTCTCGCTGTGCTCAGGCCGAGCTGTTCCCCTCGCCGCCGTTTGAAATATTCAAAGGTTCTGTGGATGAAGGCGTACGTGAGCCGAGCTTTGCCTGGCAGCCAGAGAAGCCGCTCGGCTCATTAGAGCAGACAGATGCTCGCTACTCGGCTCAGGCAGGTTTTACAAAGCGCGGCTATCCCTCCTAACCTCTCCCTGTCATCTCCAGCCGCCTCGCTTTGTTCCTGTACACGTGTTCCCGCGGTAAAGGGGTCCCGGGAACCTTTGGTAGCGCACCGCTGTAGAGCCCTGAACGGAGGTGTGGTGTGACGTAAACGAATGAGCAGCCTTGTTGAGTCTTTTCTACAACATCCTGCAGTGTCGGGTGTCTGGCGCCCAAAGGCTCGTCAACGCACGAGGGCAACGAAGCCTTCGCCCTGACTCGTCTGATCTGACAGAAAAGCTGCTCTGGGATACGTCACATAAGTGTTTTATGATAGTCGTAGGAGGACTGAGTGCCCATGCTGACCCCTGTCCACTATCATGAGCTCCTTTGCTGCCTCCTTTGCTGTTAACCTGGGCAAGTGAAGGCACCAGGATACATGTTTTGAGGAACGGTTTGAGGAACCTGATGAAGAGTTTGAGGTCTTGGTCTGAGCACTGGACACAAGTCTGGTCCATAGAGACTCCACCAGGGCTTGGACCTTTGAAGGTACTAAAGGGCACCTTCAGAGGTCTTGCATCCATAGAGTCCAATTCACAGAGACTCCACCATGTAAACTATGGGACTTCCAGAATCCTTGGTACCTTCAGAGGTCTTTTGGGGTCTTTTCCATGGCGTCTACATAGTCCAGTCCACAAAGGCTCCACCTTGCGACCAATAGGACTTGGACCGGCTGTACACTTTAGGTTCCAAAGGGCACCTTCAGAGGTCTTTTTGAGTCCTTTCTATGACATCCACAGAATCCAATCCCCAGAGGCTCCACCTTGCAACCTTCAGAACCTAAAGGATCTACTGTAACATTGTAGATACCGAAGTGACCTTTAGAGATCTTGTAGGCTCCTTTCGTCGCAAGGTTGGAGCCGCTTTGGTGGCACGTGGAAGACAACAGCATATCAGATGGGTGGTCAGAGACTCCACCAGGACTTGGACCTCTGAAGGTACTAAAGTTCACCTTCAGAGGTCCAAGTCCTGGTAGAGTCTCTGACCACCCATCTGATATGCTGTTGTCTTCCACGAAAGGAGCCTACAAGATCTCTAAAGGTCACTTCGGTATCTACAATGTTACAGTAGATCCACAGAGGCTTCACCATGTAAACTAAGGGACTTCCAGAATCCTTGGTACCTTCAGAGGTCTTTTGGGGTCTTTTCTATGGCGTCCACATAGTCCAATCCCCAGAGGCTCCACCTTGCAACCTTCAGAACCTAAAGGATTTACTGTAACGTTTTAGGTACCGAAGGGCACCTTTAGAGATCTTGTAGGCTCCTTTCTTCGCCAGGTTGGAGCCTTTTGGTGGCACGTGGGAGCCAACAGCATATCAGACGGGTGGTCAGAGCGTTTTGGCTCGTCGCTCGAGGCGGCAGTGAGGTAGAACCGAAGCGAATTGAGCTCCGAGGGAAGCGAGTCGGGCAGCAGGACGGGAAACGAGCCCACTGTATGAAAACAGGGAGAGAAGATGGTGAGGTTCTGGCCAGGTTCTGGCCAGGTTTCTGGACGCACAGGCACTGGCTGGCTGCTGAAGCGCCGGTGGCTCCTCTGTGGGAGGACTAGGCGACTGTTCTTCTCTCACCTGCCACACACACACACACACACACACACACACAAATATGCATGCACACAAACACATAGCTACCCAAATGTGATAAGCTCATTTGTGCACAGACACCATCTCTGAAACATGCAAACACGAACAGTGATGCTCTTCATCTGTCTGTCTCTCACTTTCTTACACACACACACACACACACACACACACACTCTTCCCTTGGCATGCTGTGACAGGGGTAGGCAGCTAATTTAGCGCTTCTGCTGCATCGAGGTAATAGGATCTGTAAACGTAGTACGTCTCTCTCACTCTGGCCTTATGTCTCTCTCTCATCTTCTCTCTCTCTCTCTCTCTCTCTCTCTCTCTCTCCTTCCCGTCTCTCGCCCTGTCTTTCTCAGATCTAGCAGCTGTGTGTGGACGTCTGTCTTGGTGCTAATGGTCTCAGTGACTACAGCCTGTAACTCCAGCCTGTAATGTCTAATGTCCTTTAAACAGGGAATGACCAGTCCAGCACTGGACTGGACTGGACTGGGCAGGAGAGACTGTATGTCATAGTTTGTAGACTGTGATGTCATAGTGTCACAACCAACCAATGTCACAACCAATACATTTACATCTACAGTATATATGTCTATGCAGCCCTCAGCATGAATGGGCGGAGCTAAATGCTGACATCACAAAAACACCATGACACCACAGTCTACGAAGCGTCCGTATATGGAGTGAATGGACTTCTATGGAATGACCTCATGGAATTACCTCAGCATGAATGGGCGGAGCTAAGTTATTAGGTTAAGATTTATAGACTGTGATGTGGTCGTGTTTTTGTGATGTCACAACCAACACAGGTTAGCCCCGCCCACCCAAGCTGAAGTTATTCACTCCATAGTCAATATGAGTCCTACAAGTTGCGAGGTGGGACCTCCATGCATCTCGTTAGCTTGTCCTTCCTCGGAACGTCTTCGGTTGGGCCTGACCACTGCATACCGAGAACACCTAACAAGACCTGCCTAATGTTTTGGAGATGTTCTGACCCAGTCAGTCATCTAGAACATCCCAGTTTCGTTCTTGTCAAAAAATGACAGAATCTCCGCCATTTTTCCTGCCTCAACACCTCCATCACCATCTCCATCGCCATCACCACATTTTCTTCACCTCACCAGTCAGTGGTATTAATGTTATGGCTGACCGGTGTATGTAGAATTGAACCACAGCAGTTTAATTCATTCCTTCTTATTCGTGTTGGGCTCTCATGTCTGGAGGAGTTCAAAGAGTGCTGCTCAGGAGCTTCTGAGGCTTCTTTTATCCTGGCGACCGCGAACGGCACCGGGCAGCAAGCCTTTACGAGTGTCCTCCGTAATTACGTGGCGATTTGTTTTCAGGAGCGAGGATCGGGTCCGGAACAATGAGCGTATGAATTATGCATATGTCCAGGGGCCCAGCAGGTGGGGAAGTAATAAACATTTGTACGCTTTCATTTTGGTGTCAAATTAAATATTCGACGAGAACGCAGAGCAGTACATCAGCCCAAAGTCAGACTGGTGGACTGTGCGGACCGTACCGGTCGTATAGACTCGAATAAAAGGTGCTGCAGATGGTTCTTCACTTATATCCATGAAGAACCAGGCTTGTAACAGAGATATGGGAGTGTTAGGAAGCTTCACATCAAGTGATGGTTCTTTAGATCACCGTTAGAGGTTCTAAACACCCACATATATATGTTTACTACAAGCATCAAGCATTGGTTCCCGCCTGAAGCCAACGTGGTTCTTCTGTAGATATGGATGTAAAGATACACAAGGTTCTTCAAGGGTTCTTTGCTAAAGGCGGTGGATCCATACCTGGCAATCAATGGATGGGTGGAATCAGGTGTATCTGAGCAAGGACAACACCAAGGAGTGCTAGATACTGCTGCTAGGTTTCACTACAGGGTCACAGGAGTGAAACCAGTTTTGATGGTTGATATGGTGTTGCTAGGTGGTTGGTAGGGTGTTCATGGTGGTTGCTGTGGTGTTTACTATGCTGTGGTGTTTACTAAGCAAGTAGTTTAAGGGTTCTTAGTGTGCGTTTATTCCCCGGCTGCTGTAAACAGTAATTATCCCGGCAGTGTCGCAGACTAAACTCCAGCTCCATTTCTCCTGAACAGTTTACACTCCATGTAGCACACACACACACACTCCAGTCCAGCTCAGCTGTGGATGGTCCGAAACCACCGCTAACATCCAGCAGCAGTCGCTCTGGCAGAAGCGATTACTCAGCGCCCGACTTAATGTTACATAAAAGCATTTCATCTGGGGCTAAAGGCTGGCGGCCATGTTTTATTTACCACTCCTGCATTATTGAAGGCGTATTTCTGGCTGGGATCTGTGTCGAGAAGTTCCAGCGATCTCTCGCTCAGCGCTTCCCAATCATCCCAGGCTGCTTCATATTGATGTGGAGGTGCGGAGGTTTCTGGTCGAACGGGAGGAAGTTTGCCGTGTTGTTAGCGAGTGGCTCGGAAGTCTTTAATCCAGACCTTAGTCTTGTTCTTTACTTTTCGCCTTCCGGCGCCATTGCTCTTTCGGTTCCTGCCTTTTCCCAAGGCCTCACCATCTCCCTTTTTGCCCGACTGCCTAGCGGGTGAGCCTAGAAGATGCAATAGTGCTTACCGATTAGCTACCGACTATGCGCAAGGACTGCCTGGCTTCGCTACTGTGGCATTAGCATCGCTAATATGCCTGCCTGCCTCGCCCAGCATCGCTACTGTGCTTACATCCATCCATGGCATTAGCATCGCAGTCGTTGTTTTACCCTGACCTTGGGTTGCCAGCTCAGCCCCATTGAAGCCCTAAACACCTACCTTGATGTCCTCACTGGAGACATCAATTTGTTCCCTTATCCGCTAGAAGGGTAAAGACCTAACACGTCTTCTCCAAGGAATGAGAAGCCAAGGATGACCCCCTAAAGGATGTCCTTAGTGGCAGCACAGTAGACCACTCTTGATGCCCAAATCCTCTTCTGTAAAATCATGATGATGAGCCATGCGAGGATATGATGCCACTTCTCTGGCAATCCAGGTGGTTACCTGCTAAATAACAATAATAATAAGAAGAAGAATCACGTACAAGATGTTCCTTATGTATGAGGAACCATTTAAACATTCAGAGCATTCTTTGTGAAGAACCCTTCAAGAACCCTTCGTTGAGGGTGTAGAGTATTCTGTGGGAAAGGCTTCGGCACATTGTTGATAATTGTCCATTACACCGAGCTAGCTTCCATTCCTTCCACACTAACGATTAGAGATCTAGGTAGATCATCTCCTGGAGACTCCTGGAGAGAGGATCGTCGCCATGCCAGTTCTGCAAGGTCCTGCAGAGCTTTAAATCGTGAAGTTTGACTTTCCAGATCTTTGATCTTCTCTGGTCTCCGTCAAGTGGCATGGCGACGATCCTCTCTCAGAATCTCCAGCGCTAGCCAAGAAACGAGAGAGCGTTCGCGTAGGAGGTGCAGGAGGTTGGGTCGCACTGGGCTGGTGGAAAGATCTGAAGCTTCATTCCTGAGATTGAGAACGAGAAAGAAAGGCATGGGAGGATCTTCTGTCAGAAACATTTCTCACCCTGGCGCTAAGACTTCAGTGATCACCCATGGCTAAGCTATGGGAGATGAACGGGGCTGAAAATGAAGGACAGCTTCTTTCATTTCTCACCATCAAAGTGTTCCGCATTACACAGACCGAACTACAGACAAAGGATATGCAGGCGCAATAAAAGGTGGACGTCCCACGGTACACGGAGCGCCGCAGCATAATAGCGGTGACGTGGTGATTTGATTGGAACGGGCTCCGGCTTTGTCTGGCACGGCTAATCTAGCCCCGAAAACAAATGCCAGCACATCACTCTTTCTCAGTCATCCATTCTCTTGCATCCGAGCCTCACCCACTCCTCCTCTGATTCCTTGCTCCGGGGAGAGAATGACAGCGAACGAAGACAGATTAGCAGCTACTTATAGTCAGCCTGTTGTTAGCAGAAGTGGATGGAGCCACAGGGTACTGATTGAGCTGGCTTTGCAAAGCCACAGATTCAAGGACTGTGGCCTGCAGAAATAGATGGAGCTTAAAGACGAGCTGATAGCTGCTGGATTGGTGGCTGTCTCCAAGGAAAACTTCAGGACTTTCCAAAATCAAGCTTGATTGCAATGCCGTAGAGCGCATACTGAAGGGGGCGCTAACTTTATGTACAGATGGCACCGTACCACTTTTTCTTTTCCAGTACCGATACTACCGGACATCTAAAAGTAGGCCATCGTGCTCTAAAGGTGTCAACATTTGGGATAGGAAATTCGTAGTAAGGGTCTGAAAGAAGCAAGCGGGTCTTTGTACTCGCTTAAGCTTAGCATGGCATGTTGCTAACTTGTTTTGCATGGGAAGGTGGAGGAATGTCATTTTATTGCAGGACGTCTGTAAAATGTATTCCAGATTCTCACGGAAAAAGAAATCCCAGCATTAATGATTGAGATGGGAGTGGCTACTTGACGGACACACTGCCGTCACCGCCAACAAACATGATGATAACCATCTTATGGCCCAGGAAAATTTTAGTTAGTGAAAATTAGCAGCAGCATGTTCATAAACATGTATGTACGCTGTTCCTTTTGAAGGTTCTTCAGTTTGGAGAAGAACTATGGAGGAACTGCTCCACAGTTTCCTCAGGAACTTCAAGAACAGAACCTCCAAAAGTTCATGAAGGATCTTATACACTTAACAGAGTATAGGTTATAGGCTTGCCTAATCCTTTCTGGATTTGACCAAGGTTTGCCACAACCTTGGACAACCTGAGATCGAACCTAAATGCCTCCTCGAGCGCCTCCATACCTGAGTAATCTGAGAAAGTTCATTGTCCATTAGATATGATGGATTTCTTAGTTGATTCGCATGGGATTAATAAAGTTAACAATAGTTAGGTTATTTTTTAAAGAAAATAAGAACCTGAGGAAAATTTCTTTATTAAAACCAAATGCATCAAAACTTAAAAAAAAAACATAATTAATTATTGATTTAAACAAACATCTAGGTTATATTAGTCAAAAATTTGAGAAAATGTCAAAATTACAAAAAAAAAGTCGGAAATCTCTGGAAGATCAAAATTACAGGAAAATATGAAAATTCCATTTCACCTCTACCTTGTAAAGTAATTTCTTGTGAATATCATATAAATATATAAATAAAAAATATATATATATTAATATTACTTTTTTAAATGCAAAAAAAAATTTTTTTACGTTTTTAAAACTTTTTTTTTTGTTTTAAAAGTTTCATCTTGTAACTAAATTAGAAGCAACTTATTTCAACTTGAGTCAACTTTTAAACTTTGCCACCCTTTAGTTAGCTTTTGTTTTTTTTTCCATACAGTCAGTTAGCAGTTTAGTGTCAACATGTCCCAAAGCGAAGCCTTTCTTAACCTTCTCGGTTAAGAAAAGCTGGATCCACCTCTTCACTGGCTGTTTTCCAGCATTTGGGGTCCAGATCTTCAGCAGACACAACACTGACCTGCCGCCCACTCTCTATAGGTTAAGCCAGCACTATTCTTAACACACTAATCTAGAGCTGTTCGTCTTCCTCTGGTCTAGGATTATAATTAGCGCGCTAATCTAGAAGCGTCTAGTTCTGTTTTTAACCGTTCTAATTCTGCTTTAGAGACGTTATTCCAGAAGAAGAAGAAGAAGAAGTCTTTACAAGTGAGAAAAAAATAAAGCCCGCCGTGCCATTTTTGGAGGAGATCGACTTTGGCACCAAACGGTGAGATAGCGCAACACGTTCTCGAAGCTGAGCATTAGGTGAGATTTAAAGCTCAATGCGTGTGAATGTGTGAGAGAGCGAGAGAGCGAGAGAGTGAGAGAGGGAATATTATTGTAACGAGAGGATTACAGAATGTAAAAGACATGGATAATCTCAGCAGTACTGATAGCACAGCCCAAGCATGAGTCAACACACCAGGCTAGCAACAACATTACCATGATGCTGCACGATCTACAGGATTGCTACACCAAGGACAAGGACATTGATAAGACACCAAATGAAGGAGGAAATGTCCACAGCACTTTGAGGACTCTGGCAGGGACATAGCGAGCCATGGTCTAAACATAGTGCAAATTTTATAAACCAATAAGCATAAAGGCTCCAGATCCCGCCACACTGCCCTGAGCAGAAGAAATACAGGCCTGAATCTTTAATGTCCTTTCAACAGGTTTGAAATGTCCACCAGGGAGGAAGTGTAATGTCTTACTTCCCTCAGTTTTTATCAGCTATACATTCAGTTTACATTACATAAATATCTAAATGAGTTCCAATGTCAGCGGATGTCCAAATCTGTTTAGAAATAGTTAGTCTGCCGGGGACATGTTTTGAACGTCTGTGGACATCCAAAATCTGTTTAGAAATAGTCAGCCTGCTGGGGACATGTTTTGAACGTCTGTGGACATCCAAAATCTGTTTAGAAATAGTCAGTCTGCCGGGGACATGTTTTGAACGTCTGTGGACATCCAAAATCTGTTTAGAAATAGTCAGTCTGCCGGGGGCATGTTTTGAACGTCTGTGGACATCCAAAATCTGTTTAGAAATAGTCAGTCTGCCGGGGACATGTTTTGAAGGTCTGTGGACATCCAAAATCTGTTTAGAAATAGTCAGCCTGCTGGGGACATGTTTTGAACGTCTGTGGACATCCAAAATCTGTTTAGAAATAGTCAGTCTGCCAGGGACATGGTTTGAATGTCTGTCAGAGTCAAAATCTGTTTAGAAATAGTCAGTCTGTTGGGGACAAGTCACAAATGTCAGCGGACATTCAAAATTGCTTTCAAAGTGTCCAGTCTGCCGGGGACATGGTTTGAACATTTGTAGACGTCCATAATCTGTTTTGAAATGTTAGGTCTGTTGGGGACGTTTGTTATAAACATCAGCATATGTCCAACATTTAAGTCCAAGTATTCTGTCCATCAGGGACATGGTTTGTGGCCACATATTTTTTTAAAGCACAAACCTGACTAGTACGTCTCTACAACTTTGTCCCTGACATGTTTGGAGGTCTGCATGGTCTTCATGATGTTGTTTGGTTAGTGGTGCCTCTTGCTTAATGGTGTTGCAGCCTCTGGGGGCCAAGTCAAAGTCAAATTTATTTTTATAGCGCTTTTTTTTTAAACTGTTGTTGTCACAAAGCAGCTTTACACAATCTGTAATTAGTAAAACAACAGAAAAAAAATAACGTATAGAAATAACGTAAGATAAGAAATGACATATTTCACTTCACCGACTATTTTGAAACATACTGCAACAAAATATGTAAAAAGCCATAAGGGGGTGAATACTTTTGCAAGGCACTGTAGGAGACAAAGATCTGTTCAAAAGTGGTCAATCCCTCAGGGACATGCTTTAGAACAGCTGTGGATGTCCAAAATCCAGAAAAGGTCACTTTATCAGGGACAAACATCGGTTCTAGACGTCAATGGATGTCCAAATCTGTTTAGGTCTGTTTTAGTCTGATATTTCGTTTTGATTTGGCAGCTAAAAATGAAGAAATATGGAGATATCTACACACCAACTGGTGGTTGGTGTGGCGCAACAGATAACACCACTACCTGCCAGTGAGCTACCACACCATGTGGGAGACTGAGGTTCGATTCCCGGTCTGGGTGACTATGTTGCGCTACACCAATAAGAGTCCTTGGGCAAGATTCCTAACACTACATTGGCCCACCTCTGGCATCTCTGGCCATCTTTCCAATGTCTTCTTAATCGCGCTATGATGAAGTATCTCCTGCTCTACGTATAAACAGGAATGTGTCGTTGGCCGTGGTGTTGAAGGTGTGGATACTAAGCTTTCCATCCATAATTCAGCTCCCGGATGTTTCAATGAGCTGCAAGTCAGAAATAATTCATGTCCAGTTTTTGCATCGCTGACAGAAACTGCAACTTTTAACGGTTGATATACAGCAGCAGCAGCGATCGCTGTCGATTCACTTTGTGGAGGTTCGTTCGCCTCTCTGCCGTGCTGTGAGATCCAGACAACGCAGAGGAACAGTCGTGTTCCCTCTGTAGAAGACTGGATCTGCGGCCTCCTCGACCACCCGTCGGGCCTGTTTCTTTTATTGATATGCAGAACCGAAGGCGAGCAGAGGCGGCCTAACGAAGCCTGCCTCTCGCTGTTCCTCTGAAATATCGCTCTGTACGCCTCTTCTGCAGATCTGTATCCTCTCAGGAGCACATTAGAGACCGGAGCTGCTAGCAGAACCAAACTGTGCACACGCTGGATGTTGCTGCAGATACGTTAGGACACGCCAGCGAAGACAGCCGGCGAAACGAGCTGGGAAATATCTTCTGAAATTTCAAACAGTCCAGTTTGTTTATTTTTCCCGTTCTGTCCTCGCCTTCCTACTCGGGAACCCCTTCGGCGGCGATTTTGTCCGGGGATTTGCCGCAGCGACAGAATGCCGCATGGAGCCTGGAGACAAATTCAAAGCAAGGAGGACTTGTTTCTGCTCTTCATGCCGTGGATGAAAGGAGCCTATGTTTCAGCCTGACATTCCTCTTAACGAGATTCACCACGGGCCCGAAACAGGCTCACAGGCCAGCCGGAATCACGGCTCCCTCAGAAAGAGCCTCTGTGTTATCGGCCCGCCGGCCTGGAGCAGCCTGTTTCGGCAGATTGAGGCCTCTGCTGGGCGGTATCCCATGGAAACTTCTGATAGAGGAACATCGGTGGTCACCAGATTTCATATGGAACGTCTAGATCTTCAAGATGACTGGTCCAGGACCCATGATTTGAAACACTGCTTAGCCTCCTATGATAAAATGTCATCTACTGAAATAATGCGTGTCAGGCGGTCTACACTGTCAGCAAAAAGGGTTCTGTATAGTTCAGAAAAAGGCTTCCTTGGCTTGTAGTGATATATAGAACCTCTACAAAACCGAAGGTGCTGATTCAGAGATCGCCATTGGCTACAGTGGACGCCCAATGGAAGCACAGTGCACATGGAGCCTGACCAGTAGTTCCCAGCAAGACATCCCTTGATTCCTAGTTAATGAGCACTCGCTTACACTTACACTGCTAAGTGTGTGTGTCTGTACAGTATGAACAAGCTCAAATATGTGTGAATGGCTATGTGTGTGTGGACGTGAGGCGTTACCTTTGAATTACCTCGCGCAACAGAGGTGTGAAATTGCTTTCGCTTGATTTCCACCCTCCCCCTATTCAAATATCCTGCTCAATAAGGGGAAAAGTTCGCCATGGATTAGCCAACAGCATCCCGTTTTGGGTCTTTCTGTGTATTAGAGAACCCTCCAGACTTAGCTCACGGCTAATCAGCGGTGCCATGCTTTCTGGACGCTAATCAAGGTCTGGGTTAGTCTTTCCTCAAGTCCAGAACTAATCTGGACCAGTCCAGAGTGCCCCAGCCATGGTTCCGATAAAACTGAGGTGTCTGAGGCAGACACCACAAGAAAGTCACCTTGACGGTACCTCCGACAGCTGGATGATTAATGGCCGAAGCTCCGGTAGGGAGTAGCTACAGCCGGCATCGTCAAGGTGGCTCGCGAGGGGTTAAAAGAGTACTTCACCCAAAAACGTCAGCTTTCTTAATGATGAACGGAAGCTCGCGGGCATCACTTAGCAGGATCTCATCCGTGTAACACTAACTGGCCCCCTACTAGCATTCATTCATCACTGGCGATGTTAGATGTTAGCGGTTTTGAGCGAGGTAGGCTGGCCTGTCAGTCCCTCCAAAGAGGTACTCTTTTACTTTACGACAGCGAAGAGAATGAGGTTCTCTAAAGGCTAATCCTTTTAGCTCTTTTTCTCTAAAGGCTAACACTGTTAGCTCCCTGTAAAAGAAAAACATAATCTAATGCTAGCTTTGTTGGCGTACCTATAAGTCAACCGAGCTGACCTCAAACCTTGCTTTCTGGCTCTCTATGATACATTGTTATCTATAAACGTGGACCAAAGCTCATTAGCATATCTAATAACTAACTGCATCTGTTGGATTTATAGAATCACAGTGTTAGAAACCACCTAAGCAGGTCTATTCTAATAGTGTTGACTTAGACATGCCGCGGATCCTAATTGCTAAGGCTTGCTTGTTAGCCCCATAGCCCTTATACAGATCCACAGGTTGAGAGGCTGTTGTTTACCACAACAACATCAAAGTAACTGGACGCTATCAATTGCAGCCCAGTAGCAAGACATGGCCCACCCTGTGCTTAGAGACACTGAGCAATGAAGAAAGTGTGAAAAGAGAGTCAAAGGAGAGGACATTGGGTCTTGGGGGAAACACTGCTGTGATGTCAACCATGCGCTATTAGCGTCAGACTGTCTAGCAGGCCATGCTTAACATGCTATGTATGTGTGCGTTTAGCTCTTAGCGAGGCCCGGACGTCCCGAGGATGATGAAAACCTGAAAGTGTGTGACGCTGTAGAGACATTTGGCTGTTGTTTTCCCCTGAAGAACAGCAGCTTTTATTAGAAAGGGTACAACTTCCCGGACATGCGAGCAAGTGTGACCGGTCAGATCAGATTCCATGGTTTTCTTTCCAGTCAGGGGATGTCCTGTTAGTCTAGCAAACATCTGGACCTGCTAAATGTCTGGATTAGTCCTGTGGTTGAAAACCCAGCTAGGACTCCCATGCTAGCACATATGTGTCAGATGAACTAACATGCCATGGGCGACGTCATTGGGGGATGCCCAGAAGTCCACCCCTCACTTATTCCACTAGAGAGGGTTCTTTGACCTGAAATTAAGTGAATTGAACCAAACTGAACTGAACTGAAGCTGAGTTGAACTAAACAGAACTGAAGTGAATTGAACTGAATTGATTGAACTGAACTTAACAAATTGAGTTGAATTAAAATGATGTCAACTTGACTGAATTTAAGTGAAGTTAAACTGATTTTAGACTAATTTCACTAAAACGGACTCAAGAATTAAATTGGACTGAATTTAAGTGACCTAGTTTAAACCAAACTCTTCTAAGCTGAGCTGAACTGAATTACATGGAAATTAAATTTAACAGAACTAAACTAAATTTAACTGAACTGAATTTAACAGAACTAAACTAAATTTAACTGAACTGAATTAAACAGAACTGAACTAAATTTAACTGTACTGAATTAAACTGAACTGAACTGAACTAAACTGAAGTGAATTAAACTGAACTGAACTGAATTTAACTTAACTGAACTGAACTAAACTTAACTGAATTAAACTAAACTTAACTGAACTGAATTAAACTGAATGGAACTAAACTCAATTAAACTGAACTGAATTGAACTAAATTTTGCTGAACTGAATTCAACTGAACTAAACTGAACTGAATTTAACTGAACTGAACTAAACTGAACTAAACTGAACTGAATTCAACTGAACTAAACTGAACTGAATTCAACTGAACTAAACTAAACTGAATTTAACTGAACTGAACTAAACTGAACTGAATTAAACTGGACTGAACTAAACTGAACCAAATTGAATTGAGTGTGTTGTGATGTTAAGAGAGAGTGAGTGAGTGGGCGAGTGAGAGAGAGAGAGGGTTAGTTGTGTTGTAGAGATGTCCGGGTGTGTGGTGGGGGACTATGGGTAGGACAGTTTCTCCTTTCCTATCCCGTCAGGGAAATACTGTATTATCTCTCTCTCTCTCTCTCTCTCTCTCTCCACCCCTCCCCCCTCTCTCCTCTTCTTCGCCTGAAGCAGTGAAGCACTTTCTTCTGCCTGGTTGATGTGATGATGTGATTTGAGGGCTGTAGTTGTCCTGCACTCGCGCGTTCAGACTCGTAACTGCGGCCTTTTTTTCCCTGTTTTGACGGAAAGCGAGCCCGAAAGCCCCCCCCCCCCCCCCCCCCCCCCAGAACATTGTGACGGCCTCAGAAGCGTGGGAGAAGAACCCACGACCATCAATGTTTTAGATGGAGAAGAAGCAAGGACATCATACACATACACTCGTCATGGACATTAGAGTCATGGCAGTATTGGGCTTTCGAGGAGTGGGGAGCCCAATAGCGTCCCAAGTTTTTAACCGCCTAGCTGATGAGGTTTGAGGTCCTGCTGAAGAACTCTGAGGTAGCCCTCCTTCTTCATCATGAGGTTCAGCGGCAAACTTTAGGCAGGACGGTAGCCTCTCAGTCCATGGCAATGTAAACCTAGCTTGACCGTACACTGCTAAATGTATAAGATCCTTGAGGAACCTTTTTAAGGTACTTTAAGAAACCGTAAGAGGTTCCTCCACAATTTCAAACCTCCAGAAGTATCTTAAGAACCTGATACTTTTAACAGAGTAGACAGTGACACTGGAGCTCCAGCAGCTTCCGGTTCAAGGCAGGTCTTCACTTTGGCAGTTTCTGACCATCCTAACCAGTTTTCCTCACAGCTGAGTTCCACCCTGAGCTCCTTGGACATTTTGCTGGTCAGTCCAAGGAGTGCTGTCAAATAAAACCCGCTAGCCGATAGGTTTCGAGGTTCCTCCTTCTTTACAATTCCGTCCACTTCAATGGTCAAGGCACCAGTTCCTCTAGTAGCTCCAAAAGCAAGAAGCTACCACCACCATGCTTGACAGTATGTGGGCTGATTCAGGCATGCAGTGGTGGGTTATAATCCTCCAAAAGCCACATTTTAGCCACGCCAGCCTCGTAGCTCCAGGTCCGACCTCAGAAACGCGAACTTTGGAAGGCGCTCAACATCTCAGGGCCGTCTTCGAGGCCGCGGGGGATTCGTGTACATCGCCGAACGTATTGATTTCATTTCAGGACACATTTTTAGCCTTCCTCGATCTTCAGCC